>NC_081185.1:39172221-39436470 GCF_029867415.1 Vicia villosa | reverse complement strand
CGTTTGTGTCACTTGTCGATCGAGCACTTCAAGTAACTCATCCTTCCTTCTTAGGATGTTTTGAATTTCAACATTTTCCGTGTTGACAATTCGATACTTGTTCCTCCAAGCATTCCTTTCTTGGCATACCTTGTTTAATGCCGCTTGCAGTTTTTCAACATCGGTGGAGAAAAGGTAAATTGGTTCCCTTAGGGGAATAGGTTCTTGATGCTGATATGGCATCCTGAGCTTGAATGCTCTGACGCGTACCCATTGAAGGTAAGGATCCAGGGAGATGCAAAGATGTTTTCCTAACAATCTTCTCCCTTTGCTGTGTACAAGACGCCAGGCTTGGACAATTTCTTTCTTCAGCATGTAGCCATGATCGTCGATGTTCTTGAAGAACAGACCCTCCAATTGGATGTTACTTGGAATATTTTTCATGGGATAACCGTATTGACGACGGGCTAAAGCTGGATTGTAACTGATTCCTCCCTTAGTTCCAATAAGGGGTATGTTGGGAAAACTTCCACAACTGAAGATGATCTTGGTTTCGTCGTTGTTAGGACTACACCAATCAATGTCTGTATGAGTGAGAGACATGATTTTCTGTGACCAGTAAAGGCCATCCCTCATGTTCCAGAAAGTGCTAGACTTTGGCAGGTGTGAAACGAACCATTCGTATAACAGCGGTACGCAGCATGTGATTAATCCTCCTCGCTGCAGGTTTCTTGAATGCACAGAGTGATAAGCATCCGCAAGCAAGGTTGGAACTGGATTTCCAATTAAGAAGATCTTAATTGCGTTGATGTCGACGAAATCGTTAATGTTAGGGAACAAAAACAATCCGTAGATAAGCAAAGCCAAGATTTCCTCAAAAGCGCTCATATCTTGGATGCTGACGAAGTACCGAGCTTGATCAAACAGGAATTTGGAGGGCAATCCTTGAATTCCTCCTCTACTCACCATATGAGTTCTAATGTCGACTACGTTCAAAGGAGTAGTTGCAGCAATGATAATGTCGTCAGGATTCTTTTCCAAACCGGAGTACGGATCTTGCGCGTACACGGGTATTCCAATCAGACGAGAGTACTCCTCTAACGTAGGCATGAGCTGATAATCTGGAAAGGTGAAGCAGTGATACGTTGGATCGTAAAACTGTACCAAGGTGGGAAGGATCCCATCCACCATGTTGGTATTGAGCAAAGGCAGAAGTTTTCCATACTTCTCCTTGAATGCCTGGGGGTTGACCACCAGTTTTCCGAGCTTTCCCAGTTCCTCGACCTGGGGAATCTTGAAGGTGTATTTCCTAGCTCTCTTTCTTTCGTAATCCATGGTATAGATCCTTAAGTCCTTTCTCCGTTTCTCTCTTTCTATGAAGTTCAAAACGTTCGTTATTTAGTTTCCTTGAAAAACGACTCGAAAAAGACTCTTTTTGTTTTTAGTTGTTTATTAATGAATGATGCATGAATGCATGAATGCACACACAAGAGTTTTAAACAAACATGGCGTTGAAGGGTATATTGGTCATGAAGTCCAAACGCAAACCCCGCCCCAATGGTAAACTAAGGTTAAGGATTTTTGTACCTGTAGAACGGGTTCTAGGGGTCTCAGAGTTTTTGCTCAACCTTAAAGATACGTTGATTGGTATCTATAAGAGAGTTTTCTCTGAGTGTAGTATCTGCGTGACAATTACTTCCGTAATCACCGCTCTACGTCCTAAAAAAAGGCTTTAAGTGGGGTTAATGTGTTTCTAGGTCCTCCTGGTACAAATCAGTCTCGGAATGCAGTGGCGCAGTTAATCACAACCAGCCAGGCAAATCCCAAGAGTAGACTTGGAAACCAAGATTAGAGGGTCTTCACCGGGAAGACATCCTCCATCCTATCTTATGTTGCACTCAAATCCGGGTATAGGATTTCTCACCACAAGGGGGAATCAAGCCCTTTCCCGATACAGAATAAACAAATATATATGCAGCAAACACATGAAATGACACAGAGGTTAGGCAGGACCTCTCTTGTTTGAGGGGGAATTTGGCATCCCTAATTCCTCATTGGGGCTGGACCAGCAACAGGTCAACCATTGGTTTGGATGAAAAACCAAGGTTTTTAACACTTATATCCCCCCAGCAGAGTCGCCATTTTTCTGTGGTGGTCGTTTTCTTTACCTCCCCGTTTCACTTGGGAGGACGGCACGCTAAACCCTTCACGCGAAATTTGGAAGGAGAATGCGCCCGTGGTGGGATGAATTTTATTTCAGTTCTTCCTACGATATCACACGAACTTTCTTATTTGTCCTACGAGTAGGAAAGGGGAAAAAAGATCTCAACTAAACCCTAGGAGTTTGCTAAGTGTGGGGATTTCACCTAGACTAGAAATTCTGGAGTCCGGGAGGTCGGTTATACATAGGGAAGTGTTTAAACACCCTACATATCTGTAGTACTCTACAGGAACCTTCTCTGTGTCATTTGTGATTGTGTTTGCTGCTAATGATTGGGAAAGTTTCTCCTTTGTATTAGGAGAAGGAAATGAATTGATTAAAGAAAGACAAACAGACAGACAAACTGACTATTTTTGGTATTTTATTAGCTCGCTGAGATTCCTTGTGAACCTCATGCCTACATATCCCTACTGGAAGTCAGAGCTTAATGTAGTTCGGGGAACTAACTAGGGAAATTAATGATTTTTTGGTGCCTTGCTTAAAGCTCAAGGTTGAAGCTTGGAATTAAATCTCTGTTTACAGTAAAGAGACATGGAATCATCTCTACAGAGAGGTATTTGAACTATTCTACCACAAACATTTAAAGGAGTGACAGAATAACTGAATTCATTTCATTCAAGAGGGGGACCTTACTTGTGTATGTGCAAGTATACCAGTCAAATGCCTCTTAAATGAAAGAAAGATGCTCATCCAAATTAGGGAAAGTTACCACATGTCTGGGTTTTACTGCCAGCTCATGCCTTTCAAAATCCTAAATGGGAGACTTGATTAAAATGAAATGAAATGTTTGTTTGTTTGAATGTGGTAGAGTAGTAAAAATATCTCTCTATAGAGATAAGCTATGTCTATCTACTGTATAGATTTGACTTTAGCTGGCTTGTATGAGGCCCAAGCTTGAGGCTTTTTGATTGATTAAATAATATTATTGACTCTGGGAGATGACTCCACTGGGGATTAATTACAGGGTATTTTTGTGTTCTGTACAAAGCCCGGAATTGAGGCTGACTCTACTTAGGGAGACTCTATTTATGTGCCTTGTACAAAGCCCAAGGTTGTGGCTAACTGCTGAGGATAATTGAATGAATGACTCTATTTTATGTGCCTTGTACAAAGCCCAAGGTTGTGGCTAACTCTAGCTAGGGAAAACATTATTTTCTGCCTTGTACAAAGCCCAAGGTTGTGGCAGACTCTTAAATAAACTGAGTATGGATGACTCTATAGGGAAAAGATCCTAGGTGTTAGGAATCTTTGACACATGAAAATATGGTTTATCTGCCTTGTACAAAGCCCAAGGTTGTGGCTACTGAATGATGAAGAACTCACTGGGGAGACTCTATTATCTGCCTTGTACAATGCCCAAGGTTGAGGCTGACTCTTGACAGGGGAGTTTTATTGTTTGGGTGCCTTGTATGAAGCCCAAGGTTGAGGCTAACTGTTTTTGTTGGTTTTGACTCTACTGAGGAGATTTTATTTATTGAAAGACTGTTTTTCTTTGGAAGCTAACCCTTTCCAGGGATTTTGACTCAGCTGGAGAAATTATTTGGTAAAAGACTGACTTTATCATGTTTTTTGGAGGCTGACCCTTTCCAGGGGTTTTGACTCTTTTGGGGAAATTATCTCCTAAGAGAAATGAATCTTTATTTATTTTGACATTTAATAATTGACTTTGGAGGCTAACCCTTTCCAGGGATTTATATTAAAAATGAAAGAATGTGTGGAAGCTAACCCTTTCCAGGGATTTTGTTGAAATGACTGGCAGAAAGATTATCTAGTGGAGACTTCTTGTTTAAAGCCCAAGATGAAGGCTGACACATGCTGAGGAGAAAATAAACATAGATCCTAGACTCTGCTAAGGAAGATTGATGAAGATAAGGGTGACAGAGACTGTCCATGTCTCTTATTCCAAAAGGTGTACTCAATGCAAAATTGAGACAAACTTAGCTTGTTTAAAGTCTGGTTTAAATTGGAAGAAACTCACCAGGGTAGGCTAAAAGGTGACTAAAGACCTGTTCCTATGTTTATAAGAAACCTGATGGGTCCTTGTATACAAGCTCAAGAGGAAGCTGGAAATGATTTTAAGAAGCCTGTGGGTCCTTGTACAAAGCCCAAGAGGAGGCTAATCGAGGGTCCTTGTTATAGCACAAGAGAAAGCTATGTTGTTTTGAACTTATTTTGGCTCTAAGCAAATGGGTAAGAGGTTTCACCGGGAATAATTCCTCTTTGGGTGGATGTGTCCTATTATTTGGATTCTAAGGTTTTTGCCAAGATGTTTCACCGGGAATAATTCATCTTGGGGGGTTTGAACTACAGATCTCTAATTAGGAAAGAGCCTTCACCGGGAAGACATTCTCAATCCTAGGCCATATTCCTATAATATATATATAGTTTAACTGTCCTATGGTTTATACTCAAACGTAGTTCTAAACTAATATATGCACAGTTTATATTTGACAGTAATTTAAATAAAGACTGTAAATTGAAAGCTTGTAAAGCCTAACCTGGATGGAGTGGAGGCCTTTGGAGAAGTATGTACAGAGCCTCAACAGTAATTTTGTTGTTTTGTTGATATCAGTTGAATATATATGATAAACAGTTAATGGTTTTTGAAAACAGAAGAAGTGAAGATGGACAAAGGTCACATAGGTATCTGAAGAGTTTCACCGGGAATAATGCCCTTCAAATACCAGAAGAATGTTTTGAAAACAGAAAGAAGATTTTGAAAATACAGTTTTGAAAACAAGCTAAGAAGAGAAGGTTTTTGGGACTTACACTCTATTAGAGGCCCAGTACTTTACAGTACTGGTGTAAAAGCAATTTGAAAAATGATTTGGAATGATACAAGGTTTTGTTGTTTGAAAACCCTAATCATTTGATTTATTCGGAGATTGAAAACAGTTTTGAAAATTGACAAAAGTCAACTTAATTAAGGTAAAAATAAAGACTTTTAACTAATTAAGACCTAAACAATTAGGGTTTTATCATAAAATTATTTACAAAGTGATTAGGTTAAAATAAAGTGACAATATATATTTAAAGTATTTAAGAAAACACTTAAAAACATACTATTTTAAACCTAATTAAAATTCATGAAATAAATAATATTTTTATGATTTTTTTGACTATTCACAAAATAGATATATTAAATAATAGGTGTATGAAAAATGAAGTGAAAATGATTTAATTTGATAGGTGAATTAATTGTGTGAAGTTGTGAAGAAAATAGGTGTGACAAGTGATAAAAAATTAGGAATGTCTCCACCAAGGCTTGAACTCACGCCCTTTAGGTCACATACCCAAAACCAAACCACTGGGCCAGCGCGCGCATGGTGATAGTGATACACATCCAACACGTTATATTTTCAGATAAACGTGTAAATCATGAAAAAAATAAAAGGAATAAAAAGTCTGGGGCGAGGGGGATTCGAACCCCAGACTTGAGGCATGAGGAGACTAAGAGCGCATGTGAGGCCACTAGGGCAAACGATGTATTCGTTTAAAACACGCTTTCAGTTAAATATATTTTAAACCCTCCCCTGAGAATCCAAAAATGGCGCCACCCACCATCTTCATCTTCAACCTCAAGCTCTTCAAATTTGAACTTCTGATCTTACTCGTTTCTCAACCAAACGTGATGATGTAAAGATGAATTTCACTCCAAATTTCCTCACGAATCTAAATATGTAACTAATATCTATTTATATTAACTACATCTAACTAATTTACCAGAAATCGTGAAGAACCCTAAATTTTAAAAATCAAATTAAATGACTATACTGAAAGATAAATGAATGATGATAGAGGGTTTTCAATCCTCTGATGATGCTGAACAAGATAGAATCGAGCTTTATCACAAAGAGTGCTTAAATTAAAGAGGTGAGGTTTAGAAACTTACCTCTGAAAATGGAGGTCGTGAGGATGATAGAGAGCACCTGGGCTTGAATGAATGATCTCAATAGCTTCCCTGAGACTCAATGATGCTAACTGAATGCTTATTGGAGCTTGAATCCTCCTGAATTGCTCTATGGACCTCCCTCGATTTCAGCTTCAAATAGACATGGAGGTTGTTGAATTTGGAGTTACAGATGAGCTGCAGCCATCTGGTTAGCTTCACTATGACCTGAGGAGTGTGCCTGGATGATTGGCTTGGCTTGAAACCTCCTGAATTACTCTATGGACCTCCAACTGCAAGTGCTCCAAATGAGAGGTGGAGATGATAATTCTCCACGCCCAGCAGTGTTCCAGAGGTTTGGATCACCTCCAAATGCCTCCCTCAATGTGTTTGAATACTTATTTTCAAAGAGAGAGCTTTGGTTTGAAGAATCCGAGTCTTCTTGCCAAAGGACCTTTGAAAAAACTAAGTATGAAGAAAGAAAAGAGAAAGCAAGAATTCTGTTGCTTTGGTGTGTTTTTTGAATGAGAATGAGGCCTCTATTTATAGGCAATTGGTTCAGTATAGTTGCAGAAGAGTGAGCTTGCTTAATGAAAGAAGTTTGGTTTCTTAAGCATGAAGGAAGTTTGCAAATATCTCTTATGCAATGATGAGAATTTTGATTCCATTTGATCAATCCCCTAGCCCTCGATTTTGCTTGATCTTAGGGGACAATTCTGAGCCAGAAATGAGCTCTAATTGGTTGGTGAGAAGATTCCTTGGGTGATTCATCAATTTGCCATAAATTCACAAATGTAATCATTACATAATCACATGTTCTTGTTTTTAGAATCTTCTTCAATCCTTATGGCATGGTGAAAATGAATGAATGGCATTGTTTCAGATATGTTATGGGTCGTGTAGCATCCATAATTGAGGTCATGTGCACAAAATTTCAAAGTTCAAAAATGATGCATGACCTATAATTTTACTTCATGAGGCCAACTTTGAACAAGCATAACTCTTAGCTCAAATTGAATTTGGAGAAGGTTGAACACAATTTGGAAAGCCCTAAACATCTACTTCAAATCATTAGTTTATGTCTTCTTCAGAATCATTTGGGAAATTTGTGAAAAATGAGCCCAAAGTTGGATGAAAACTAGGTTAAAACACTTAGAAAATTTTCTAAGTGTTTATGACCTAAAACTTCAAAATTTTCAAAACCCTTAAATGGTTGATCTTTTGAAAAAAGTTCTTATGTGAGATGTTGTTTTATTTTGCAAGATCTACAACTTTCATGTTGGAAGTTTTTTGAGTTGTGTAGGTGAAATTTTGAGTTCCCACCATGCCCTCAAAAACCCTAATTCCCGACTTTTTGCTCCTTGATGAATTTCTTTGAATTTCTTTGGTAAAATGACTTTGACATCCATATATTGATGATATTGATCTTTGAAAGTCATTTTTTGACCAAAAACCTTAAAAGTCAATGATGATCCCACACAGTTGACTTTTCCTGACAAAGTGAATTTTTGGGCTTTTGTGTAGAAACAAGATCTTCTCCTCAAATGAATGATGTAAATGGATTATATTGAGGTAGTAGAGATTCTTGAATCATGTCTTGAGTTTTGGATCCATGCCCTGATTAAAAGTCAACTATCTTGGTGAATTAGGTCAAAAACCCTAATTGTCGACCAGAGGACAATGATGAGTGTAGACTTTGAATTGAGGTGTAATGTCCAGTGGATCTTGTCATAAGAGTTATTTGAAGATGATTAATGTCTTTGAATGGTTTCCTGGGGCTTTTTAGGGTTTCCCAAAGGTGATCCCTGATTTTAGTCCTTGATAGGCTCCAAACCCTAGTCTGTTGATCTGAGTAATCCTGTACTTAGATGACTGGGTGTCTTAATCAATCATAGGTGTAATAATGAGGCTTTTGAGTCTTATGATTGTATTAGAGACTAATCCCTCTATTGATTGATCCTTTGCCTGAGTTTTCTTGTCTTTGAACACCCTCGATTGAATGCCAGACTGCCCTGGGTACTTACTTTGACTTGATGAAAATCCTGAAGATATGTCATCTCAGGGGGGTCAAAAATTAGGGTATGACAGATCCCCCATTATTTAATTACTCTTAGAGAAGAGTCAATGAGACCTGGGATCACACATGTTCAGCATACATAACCAGATTATAAATTTACATGGTTCTGAATAGGAACAGCTAACACTTCTGAACCTGATGTTATAAACAAAGTCATAACATCCATAACTGAACAAATAATGCAGAAGATAAATAACACAGTCAATTGTTAACCCAGTTCGGTTCTAACTAACCTACTCTGGGGGCCACCAAGCCAGGAAGGAAATCCACTATCAGTAGTCTTAATTTGAAGCTAAACTCCCCCGTTTACAACTCCGCACTTAAACCCTAACCAATGCAATCTATACCTAGGTTCTCCCTAGATATGGAATATCTCCATTCCACTCCCAATCATAGCAATGATGTCTAGCAGTCAACAACTCAGCCACTGCATCGACAGCCTAATTTCCAACACTTTAAACACAAACAAACACAACGTTAACTTGAAGTTGCTTACAAGCTTCCTCCAAGAACAAAACTTCACTCATTGCTTCACAGCTTCTGAATGATTAAAATAAACCTCTCACCTACAGGCTTTGAGGCACAAATCAGTGACCATCCCACACACCGGGTGGTTCACCTACACGGCTAACCCTAGAAACTACATCTTCCTAGCTCGAGCTGTTAGCACACAAAATTAGGTTACAAAGGTTTCTATTGATAACCTGATCCATGTTGGACTTGGGCTTACAAATCGCAGCACTCTTGCTGTTACAAATATGTAGAAAATATTCTGCTACAAATAAGGTCTTTCAATCCTGAGTTTCCTAAATTTGAAACTACTGAATCCAATCTTCCGATCTGATTCTTCCTGAATCTTCAATCTTCGGATCTGATTCTTCAATTATTCTTTTGACCTTTAAATATGCGCCACATAGGATTACATAATATTCACATAGAATATTCTGTATCTGTTAAGTACAAACTGAATCTTCCTTCTAGTTCTGTAGGCGCGATGTCATGAGTTGATGTCATGACATTCCATCTAACATCTTGCTTGTACCTGTTTTATTCTTTATAAAATTGCAAGATTCACATCAATATTATGTTTTACTGCTATTATGTTTTAGTCAAAAATAGATGCCAATCAGCCAATAAAAGCACTAACACTAACTTTTGCCTGAACTATTTGTTTTGAGATTACAGTCAGCGGGATGTTTCAATTTTTGATAAGTCTCCTTCATAGGTTTTGACTAAACAATTTTCTTTTTTCCTTTTGATATATGTTGAATTCCTGACTTAACGGTTGCAGGAACCCATTACTATTTGTGTAGAAGAAATGCTGGCATAACTGAGTTAACTGAGCAACTACCCTGCCCCAGGTTATGATTAAGGTTTCGATTTATACGTGAAATAAAACTCCTACACCTTAGGCTCAAAGAGGTTGACGAGGGATTAACATCCTTATATCTCCACTGTTTAGGAATTGAAACAATGTCTGTACATCGTCAGCATAGTCCGTTCAAAAGCATAATGTATGAGGTTGCGGTATCATTTTCGTCATCCTCCCTCAAAAGGCATACAGCTTAGCAGGAGTTGAGTACCACAAAACATAAACAAAGTAAAGACACACTTTAAATGAGTGATAGCGAAGTAATTTATTCAAGACAAACTTATGCAATGCACTAATGATGATTATTAAAACAAATAATGTCTATCATAAGTCAAATGTTTAAATAAACAGAATAGAAATTGAAAATGAAAGTAAAACTAATGATCTGAAAGTCCCTCCCACAGCATTAGCAATCTTGTTGTGAATAGGCATGGGAGCAGTGATTATGTTAGGAGTCTCATGAGGATCAAATTCAATTTCCCCAGCATCGATCATATCTTGGATCTTGTTCCTCAATGTCCAGCAACTATTCGTATCGTGACCAGGGCTATCGGAGTGATATGCACACCTCACATTGGGATTATAGCCACGAGCAGAAGTACTAGGATTCTTAGGGGGATCCTTTAAAGTGATCAGCTCTGAATTCAATAGGTGCTGTAATGCCTGAGCCAGTGACATATTGATCTTTGTGAACTGACGCCTAGGCGTGTCTTGCTTGTTTTGACGACCTTGTTAAGGCGTCGGTGTAGAGATCAAAACTGCCCTAACAGATTGGTCATGGTTACTCCTTTTCTTACTATACACAACATTGGACTCTGACTTCCCATTGAAATGCTTCTTTGTAACAACTGAGGATGTAGCCACTTGAATCTTACCACTTCGAATACCGCTTTCAACATGTTCTCCAGTTAGTATCAGGTCGGTGAAGCCAGATGATGAACTTCCCAGCAAATGACTATAGAAAGGACCAGTCAGTGTGCTCATAAACATATCAACCAACTCTCTATCAGCCAACGGGGGTTGAACTATGCCTTCCAGATCTCTCCATTTCAGAGCGTACTCTTTGAATTTATGACCATAGGCATACTTTGTAGTTGCATGCGGGATGGCGCGAGGTCAGCATTGTATTGGTATTGCTTGTAGAAAGCGGTTGCCAAATCTTCCCATGTGTGAGTGTTGGTACCTTCCAGTTGATAATACCATTCCAATTGTGTTCCAGTCAGACTTTCTTGGAAAAAGTGGATCCATAGCATCTTGTCAACAGTGTGAGGCTGAATCTTCCTCACATAGAACTTCAAGTGCAGTTTAAGACAAGAGACTCCATCATACTTAGCAAAGGTCGGAGTCTTGAATTTCAGAGGAATGACAACCCCTGAGATGAGTCCTAGTTCTTCAAAATCCAGCCCGGGTACCTTCTGAATTTCCATGGCTTTCATACATTCTTCCAGCAGCTTGTATTTGTCATCAGGATGTTTGTCCTCGTAGTAGTAATCCTCTTCTTCCTCAGAGGGCTTGACAGAATTGTGGTTGCTTTTCGCATCAGTTTTGACACTAGCATCATCGTCTTGTTCAGCGTTGTCCTCTTTAGAAACCATAACTTCTTCTGCTTTCTTAAGTGGGCCTCGGAATCTTCTTCCCATAATAAGGACACCCACAGATCTTCTGGACTTCTTCTCCTTCTTGGTCAAGAGGGTTTTCAGCTCGTCTTTCCCCTTGAACAAGTTCAGAATCAAAGCTTAGAACTGGGTATTCTGAGCCTGAAGGTCTTTGACTGATTGTTCGAGATCCATTTCTGCTGAAATAAACAGCGAGGGAAGATGAGAAACCTGTGGTAGAAACCTGTGATGCAATGTTATGATATGAAAATGCAATGCTTTCAAGGATCTTTAGGAAATTTAGTTTGCGACATTAGATTGTAGCTTTGCTGAAGAACTTTCATTTTTGGTCTTTGAACGTCCCTCTTTGAGAATCAAGCTCACCATATCTAGGGGGTCATCGCCTCTGATTCGGGATACTTCTGAATTTGAAGGAGAGTGGCTAGAGGAAAATAAATCTTCTTGCCCCTTGATAGGTACCGTGTATTTGAATTGGAAGTCATATGGCTAGAGGAAAATAAATCCTCTTTCCCCCTGATATGGATTAAGTCCTTGATAATGGCGCCTGCGATTGTGCGCCCTAAATCCCTAAGATCCTTAAAAGGGTTAGTTAGCATGCTATGTTATGATGTTATGATATCATGATGTCATGCGAATGTAATGCATCAGGCAAAGCGTAAGATAGTAAGGACAAACAAGTCCTACAACAAAACCTGCAAGGAAATCAAAGGGTTAGCAACATACACAAGTAAGTCACACAAGTGTCCTTAGGTTTAGAGGCTCGCATGAAGTCTGACCAGGTGAATACCCTTCCCCAATAGATACTTCTAAGGATAGGATGAAATTAGTAACCGGGTTCTAAAAAGTTACTCAGAATGGTCAGTCCTTCTAAAGCACCCTCGAACATGATACATTCATACCATACAATGATACTTTGAGAAAGAACCTATCTGAGTTGCAATATCGCGTAGCGATTAAGCCCCCAACATAAGTCGAGAGTATTCCCTCCACTACGTTCCTAAAGGCCAAGATGAGTTAAAGGTGACTAAAGGTCCTTAAGCTCCGACTCACCCAAGGTACATACATAAACCTCCCTCATGCAAGAGAAGTACATACATAACCATTGGAGGCCTAACTTAAGTGTGAACTTCATATTGACTCATCCCAAGCATGCACAAGGGAGATCGCCATGACCGTGCCACTACTATCTTAAGGTGTACTCGAACCCGGGTGTAGGATTCATCTTCCATTCAATTCCCAAAACAACCTTGAAGAATAAAGCAAGCATGAAAAACAAACATTAAAGTGAACTAAACTTTAATTTAACCCGTCTTTTAATTTTTTCCCCGACAGAGTCGCCACTTCTGTAATACGGTGGGAGAATTGACTTTTTAAAATGTGCGAATAGCAAGAGTCGCCATCAACTTTTATTTTATCCAATTAGAAAGGCTAAAAGAACGGAAAAAGACCTTTTAAAAGACTTTGAGTTCGGGGGGTAAGTTATACAAAGGGAAGGTATGAGCACCCTTTATATCCATGGTTATCCATGGGCTCTTAATTACTTAGCTCACTTGTTTGTTTGTTTGTTTGAGAAGTGTCGTGTGTGTTTAGAAAAGATTTGAATAAGGACTTTAACTTGTAAATAAGTGTAGCCTTTTTGAAAGTAATTTGAAAAGAAGTGGGAAAAGCATTTGAAAGTTTAATTTGATTGTTGAGTAAGAAATTAAGAGCACCTACCCTAAGAGTGGATCTTTCTTGTTCTTTAAATCTTTTATTTGAAAGGGCTATCCATACCATAAGGAGGGTAGGTAGTCTTTTCATTGGATTTGAAAAGGGTCATCGAGAATTATCGTTAGCCATAAGACTATCCCTACCATAAAGAGGGCAGGTAGTCTTTAGGGAAGGATACAATAGTCATTTTAGGCAACCAGTGAGGATACCTTAGCATTCGAAGGGACGATCATCATTTAACCGAGGAAACATCGAGGGACGAGATCATTTTGTTTAGGCAAATTCGAAGGGACGAGATCTTCTTATGATGATTTTATTCGTAGGAAGGAGGCTAAGGCATCCTCGTATTTGAGGAACTTTACTATTTTTATATCGAAGGCAGCATAAGAAGGGTTACCATAAAGGTGTGTGTGTGTGCAATAATCCAGTGATTCAGTTCGGGTATGTTATCTTATAAAATTAGTGATTCTGAATTCAGTTCATGGTTTTTCACTCTCTAGGGTTACTAACCACGCAGTATAATGAAAGCAAGAATTAAAAGTTCCTACGCTATTACAAGGCTTCCCGTGGGGGATTACATAGCCAAAAACCTGTGAATGCGGAAAATAAAAGGCAGAAATTTAAAGGCAGAAAAATAAAACCCTAAACTATTACATGGCTTTGGGGAAGATACAAAAAATTAGGCAAACGATAATAAGCACAATGAAAAGGTAAACCCCAAATGGGGGAAAAAGTTAACCACAGTTAATAGAATAAACCAGCAAGGCAAGGCAAAAAGGCATATGAAAATAAGGCAAAAATAAATGGCAAATAAAAACAAATTAGAATTAACAAGGAAAAAGGTTTTTGAAAACAAAGGGTGAACCCTGATTTTAAATCAAATCATTTTATAATAAAGGAGGTTAGTAAGAAAATTAAGTTAACGGACGACGCCTACCTAAGACTTCTAGGTTTACCTAGGGTGTTTTTGTTTGAAATCGAGGCTAGACGATTCTAAAATTAATTATTGGTTATAAACCTAATTAATTTTAATTGACTAATCCTGATTAAATTAACCCTAAATTATTTAACCTAAAAACCTAATTTAAATCAATTAATCCTAAATTAATTATCTAATTATTAAAATCTAATTAAAATTAAGGAAAATTATTCAATTAAATTATTAACCAATTAAAATTAATTAAAATTATTTAACTAAATTATTTAATTAAAGCAAATAAAATTAGTAACCTAATTATAATTATTAACTATTTTAATGAATTATCAAATAATAACTAATTTTATTATTAAAATAAAAATAATAATTTTTGTATCGTTTTATATAAAAAAAGAAAATAATTTTGGAAAGAAAGAAATAAAAAATAAAAAAACATTTGAAAAAAAATCAATTAACAAACTAATAAATAAAATGAAATAAGAAAATTTAAAAGAAAAACTAGTGTGGGATCCTGTGTGGCATGGCTGAAGGTGCATGGTATGGATACTAGCTCCTAAGCGTTTGATCCGGAACTGGCACGATCTAACGGTTGGAAGGACAGAGGTGCATCGTATGCACGTGGGCAAGAAGCGTTGGATCTGTCTGGATTTTGAAACTCAACGCGCGCGCAGGCTCACCAATGAGAGGGCGACACCTCTTCATCTTCAACCTCCTTCCGTCGTATTAGATAACCAGAATTTTAGCAATGGTTTTCCATCGTTGCTATAGCACCTGCACTATGATAAAGCACGAATACGCAACAAAAATTCACGACGGGACCAAGGTTAGACTTGGTTCATCCTCACGAACTCAACCTTGGCCTTAATTGCGTCCAATTTCACCTGTAATAAGAAACCCTAAAACAAAAAACTAATGTTCAACAATGGCGTATCACGGTATACAAACTCAAACGATGAACTAATCACCCCATAAACATTCAACACATCATAACAAACAAGATTATGCATTCAAATTATGTTTATGCATCGTAAATTAGAGTAATCGGAAAAATTCAAGAGGTGCAAACCGTGGGCTAGAGGCGCGTGTTCTTGAGGCTTCAATGCTTGGAGATGATTGGGAAACGTTCAGCGATACTCCAGGAATATGTCTAGACCTTCAAAACTCTTCGAATCGACCTCTAACTCCAAGAACGAATTTGAGTTTTTCTTGAATTTGAATGAACTCGGTTAGAGTTCTAATGGCCAGAAATTCGTGTCCTTTGTATCTGAATAGCTTTAGTACTTATAGGAGAAGGATTAGGGTAGTAAAAATTGGACAAAATCCTTATGTGTCGCACGCTCGCGAAAAATGAACAGAGTCGCCACCAATATATTTATCCCATAAGGGAAAGGAATATCAGAAAACCTAACAAAAGGAAGGAACAGGGTCTTGCGACCAGAGAATCAAGGTACGGGAGTCGGTTACGCAAGGGGAAGGTATTAGCACCCCTCACGCCCATCGTACTCGATGGTATCCACCTATGTTTGTTTCTATCTAAAGGGTGTATAGCTATGTCTATGTCTAAATGCGAATGAATGCCGAATGTAGGGAAAATAAAGAATTGTACTCGCACGGGCCCTACCCCACTGCCTACGTATCCTTTTCAGGAATCAGAGTCACCGTAGCTCGGCTAAAGATTTTCCGTTTGTTTTTGTGTTTTTTAGTTGGGCGGGGTTAACGCTCGCGCTCTTGCATAAGGGATCGCCTAGGATGCAATGGAGCGGAGATAACGGTGCCCTTAGGAAGGAGAAAGAGATTGGTTTGTGTCTTTTAGGGTAGATGAGTGATGAACAGTACCCAATACCGGGCCACTCACCACTTTCTCTAGTTTGCTTTAGTCTGAACCATTGTTAGATGTTTTAAAGTGTTTTTGGTTGTGTATTTTTTAAGGGAAGTTTACTTCACGATTCGAATCACATAAAATGTATAATGATCGAGAAGCAGATTAGAGAATGAATCCCACTCACTTCCATCCCATTATGTAATGTTTGAGAAACAGATTAGAGAATGAATCTCACTCATTTCTCTCCCATTAATTAATGTTTGAGAAACAGATTAGGGAATGAATCCCACTCGTTTCTCTCCCATTAAGTAGTGACCGAGAAACAGATTAGGGAATGAATCCCACTCGTTTCTATGCCACTAAGTGATTGAGAAATAGATTAGGGAATGAATCCCACTCATTTCTCTATCACTTGCTTAATGTGATTCGCATCTTCCTTTTATTAATGTTTTAAAGAGTTGAAAAAGAAAAAGAATGCAATAGGGAACTAATCCTAAATTCTAATATAAGTTATTCTAATTCTCGTTTAGGTCCAATGGAGTCTAAAAATAGGCCAAAAAATATGGCCAAAGTCAAGTAACAAAGTCACACAAAATCATATAGAAATCAACATGTAAATGATACAAAAGCAATTTCAAACCTTAATGCAAAAATAAACACAAAAACTATTTTTATGACTCTTTTTGTGGAGGAAATTAAATGCCAAAATTAACCTAAAAATCTACTATTTTTATGAGTTTTCTAAGTCGAAGATTACCTAAAAATCTAACAAAATATTAAAGGTTTTATCATGCTTTTATCACCTAAAAGTAACAAAACTATTGTGAAGTGAACTAAGATCTAATATGCATTTTTTATTTGATTTAAAATGGATTCATGAATTAAAAATGAGAACAAAACAAAATTAAAGCGAAAACTAAATCTACACTGCAAGGGAGGGTGCAACAGCAGTTTCCAAATTAACTAAAACTATTTACAAGCAAAAAACAGGGCCCAAGATAGGGGGTGTAAAGAGCCAGGCGCTCAGGCCCATGTTTACAAGGCTGTAGGTACACTAATGAAACAGGGGTGTGATTCTGAGAACAAGCGAGGGCCCAAAGACGCGCAAGGCCCAACGCTGCACACTTCCATCTTTGCCATTTTTCATTCATTTTTTATGTAGTTCAGCATTTATTAGCATAGCATGTATTATTTTGTTATAACATCAACGTGACATACAAAGGTGGATTAAAAGTGCACATGTATCAATTGGTCAGGTGGTATTTTAAATGAATAAGGACAAAAACTGCACACTAGCCAATCACCGCCTTCCACCTCACGTTCTAATCATTTTAATAAAAACAACATATGAATATAATGGGAAGCATGAGCCAGTGGTGTAGCGACACGTAAGCGATATGAATCAACACCGACAAGCCAACCAGACGACGGAGATGCTCTCCGGTCATCACTTCCGGTGGCGTGACCTCGCCGGAGCAAACAAAAACGCCCAGAAAATCACGTTATTACCGTCGTCCCGCTCGGATTTTCGAGCTGAATCCAAATCTTGTCTCGGTTTTCTCTGAATCTTACTCTAACTCCCTAACCGAATATGTTTTAACACCTTAGCATGAATAACAAGCATAAGAGCCTAAGCTAAACACAACGCCACGATCCTAATCACTCACATAAACTAAGTAAGCGCTCAGAACGTTTCAACAACAATCAATTCATACGGATCAAAGCCAACTTCAAGCAGCCAGAACGCATACAATGGAACACGCATCGGAAGAAACCAATAATCTGAATACGCAAGATCTGAGATATGCAAATAACATCACGTAACCTAGCATTATCATCTACACATGCTGAGCAGAGTAGTTAGGCTTACTTGTTTTGATATCTTGCAACGAGATCAGGGAGATACTTCACAGATCTGAGCCTTTGGTGTTGATGATGATTACACTTGTTGCGAACCTCTCACGTAGATCCTCGACTGGGGAATGAGCTCATGCTAGTTTGCAGAGATGAATCTTTGAAGTAACGGACTTTTGATGATAGATTTGCAGCGGGAGAGATGATTCGAGGTGGATGATCGATGGAGTTTGAAGGATGCGGTTATGGTGAGTATGAGAAGAAGATGATGATGAAGATGGAGGAGGTTCAACGGTGGTGGTTTGAAGTTGAGGAAGAAGACGAAGGTGGTGGTTGTGGTGGTTGTTGATGATGGAGGTGGCTGAGACTTGGTGAAGGTGAAAGGTGAAGATGAAGTTTGTTAGAGTTTGTTACAAGGCCGTTATAGAGAGAGAAATGATAGAGCGATGATGGAGAGAAGAATGAATAAAACTGGGAAAGGAAAAGTGTGTATCCTCAATTTGTGAAGAGCCTTTTGCTTATATATGGTGTATGAGGTGTACGGTTTTTATGGTGAGGGTGATGTATTGTATCATTTTTCCATCCTTAATGAGGAAGCTTGCGCATTTGTAGTAAGTTTCAGCATGCCTTGCACGTGTATAGAAGATTGCATGGCTGAGTATGGGAATGTATGGGTGGAATATTGCTTATGCATGCTACAAACCTTGGCTCAGCATCTTGCCCATATGGATCACCCATGGTGGTGACTTTGTATGCCCATAACTACTAACATAGCTCACAAAATGGCACAAACTTGGCATCCAATTGAAGTCCTCAGGGAGCATGAGAGGTTCGGTGTTCAAAGGGCCTTGATTTGATGCTTGGAAATAGAAGATAAATGGCGTTGAACTCATAGAATCACCACTGCCAAGACTATGTGCGCGCGTGACAAGTTATCGCCGGTCCAAGTATGATGTGTATGGTCGTGACTTTGAGGCTTTCTATTTGATTCAATACACGTCCAAAATTTATGACCATGGGCCCATTGGATAAAGGACATAGCAAGGAATGGCTTAGTGTCAATCTTGGTCCCGTTGAAGACTTGTAGTGCCTTAAAACTGGTCTCAAAGTTGGTGTGCCACGTGTTTGACAAAATGCCTGGGTGTGGCCTGGAATCCTGCCTAGCCAGATGCGTGACTTTGACTTTATGAAGGTGAGACTTTGGAGCTTCATAATTGATTTAATATCCATCCAAATGGCTTGAGTTTTGTTTCATTGTGTAGAGGGAATGGAGTAGAGTAGGTTCATACCAAGTTTTTATTTGTAAGGTTCCTGAATTGCCCTAAGATTGGCTTCAAATGTGGCACATCACGTGTTTGATGAAATGCTTCACGTATGCCCAGAAATCTCCCCAGCCTTATGACTTGATTCAAATGAAAAACCTCAACTTCAAACCTCAATAGCTCTTCAACCAAGCTTCAAATGAAAAAGTTTCCAACTACAAAGTTGTTCTCCTCCATGAGGAGAATAACTTTGATTTTGGAAATTGTTTCAAAAAAATGCCATTTGCCACGTGTTAATCAGGGATGAAGTGGACTTCTCATCAAACTTTTTAAGAGCCAAAAAATTTCTAAGTATAAAAACTTGCCATTTTTGATATTTTCTCTATTTTTGGCAATTTTTGTCAAACTTCCGATTTTATCTGTTCTTTGATTTTTCTTGACCGATCTTCCGACAAAAGTCAATATTTGAGTGATTGACCCGATTTTGACCCAAAAGTCAACTGTTCTGATTTTTCTCCGATCTTAATGGAGTCCCGATTAATCCGTTTCTGACCAATGGAAATCAACTGAACGCCTCCACCCGGCCGTCATACCATCTTTTCTCATAAAATCAGCTCTTGATCAGTGTGTTGACCAAAAAGTCGACTGTGTTGACTTTGGTCAAGAACCCTAATCCAGGATGACTAGTTGAATTACAAGCTTGTATACTCTCACCAGTGCCTTGAGTTGAGAATGAGAAAACCCTAATCCAGGAAAACTTTGATGAGAACAAAGCCATGATCTTTGCCATAAAAGCTCTTTCTTGCCAGTCTTTGAATGGTAACAATGATATGAATGCATGAGTTGAATGACTTAAATGGTGTATGCATGTGAATTATAAGCCAGATGAATAAGGGTAGGACAAATTTGGGGTATGACAGCTGCCCCTATTTAATCGTCTTAAACCTGAAGGTGAGATTGGCGTTAGCCTTTCGAACATTCGAGGTAGAAGAAGATTAAATATCAAAGTACCAGAAATTTGTCCCAAAGAGAGGATGGTATAAATGATATCCTTATTTTTTTGCTTTTGTTTTGATATCTGCTGGGGAAAGAGAATTTTGCTTTTTTTTTTTTTGGTGAGAGTATTTACAGTGAGTAATTGGAAGAAGGGTGATAGCTTGTAACGTAGCCAAGGTGCCAATACAAGGTTCTCAAAAGAAATGTTAGATGAAACGATGACTGAAAGGAAATAGATCTCGTGCGATCTACGACTCGCCATGAGGAGAAGACCTCGTACGATCTTCCAGACAGAAAGGACACAGACCTCGTGCGATCTATGACTCATTATTGGGAGAAGACCTCGTACGATCTTCAGGACTGAAAGGAAAAGATCTCGTGCGATCTACGACTCAACATCGACTCGACAACAGGAGAGGTAAGGAAAAGATCTCGTGCGACCTTATGACCTATCATTGGGAGAAGACCTCGTACGACCTTCGAAAACAGAAAGATATAGACCTCGTACGATCTACGACTCGACATCGTGAGAAGACCTCGTGCGACCTTCAAAACAGGGGGAAGAGTAGATCTCGTGCGACCTACAAGACCAAAGGAGACAGATCTCGTGCGACCTACGACTCAACATCAAGAGAAGATCTCGTACGACCTTCAGGACGAAAAGGGAATAGATCTCGTGTGACCTACGACTCAACATCAAGAGAAGATCTCGTACGACCTTCAGGACAGAAAAGGGAATAGATCTCGTGTGACCTACGACTCAACATCAAGAGAAGATCTCGTACGACCTTCAGGACAGAAAAGGGGATAGATCTCGTGTGACCTACGACTCAACATCAAGAGAAGATCTCGTACGACCTTCAGGACAGAAAAGGGGATAGATCTCGTGTGACCTACGACTCAACATCGCCTCGACATCAGAAGGAGGAAAACAGAAAGACTTCGTGTCAGACATTTGTCCGGAATTGAGGACACCTCGTACCGGCACCATGGCTTAAAAGTGTTTGTAGTATGATAGCAGATATTAGGCAAAGTTTGTACAGGTAACAACTTTGAGAGGATGGGTCATTGTTCTGATTCAACATTGGCTCCTATTATCTGGCTTATGTTCCGTATGCATGTTTGAGTTTTTATGGCGTAATGATCCACTGTAATGGATAGGCTACGCTTTCGAGGATGCCATGCTATATGCAATGAATACTATATGCAGAGAGTGCCAAATAAAGGCCCTTGGTGGGACAGAAGAGTAGGATCATTGGGGTCCGTTGCTTGTGATCTTGAGCCATCATCGTGAATTGATATTAGAACCCTACAGTACCAAAGATTATTGGTAACCGCATTGAGGGTTGGAGCATATCCCTGCTGGGGACGACATGACCTTGCTCGACTTTCCTTACATCCTAAGCTGCTTGGGGAATCACGAGTTTTGAGAGGCCACTCTTCGTCTGTCATATGGAAGAGGGATATGGACCCTTTCAGGTGCTTCATGCTTACCAGTACTGATGAATTATACTCTGGAACTTTCACGTGGGATGATGATGACCTTGGTGACACATCATGAGCCAAGATGATGGCTAGAACCTGCAATCTGCACAGAAAACAACGTTTGGATGCAAATGGTGCCCCTTAGAACACTTTTATGTTTATGTAACATCATGTTTCGTTTTGATTTTGTGATTATTGCCCCCACGCTTTCAATGCAATGTTTAATAATGAATTAAATCACATCTCGCATGTGAAAAAGAAAGAAAGAAAGCTTTTGCACCAAAAGATCATTTTATTGATAGGATGCCTGTGAATAGGCTTCTGTACAAGGAAGCAACTCCTAAATGAGGTAGTTGCGAAAAAGAAAATAGAATGCAAAGAGCAAAATGGCAAAGAGTAATGCTCGGATTTCCATTAACTGATATTGCTACAGTTCCCATATCCTCGATCCTCTCAATGCTTTGCTTCAGAAGGGTAGTGGTTGGATTGATCTGTCCGTTCTGCCAAGGGCGTATAGGGGTCTTTGTGAAAGATATTCAGACTGCAGCCTCTCGCTTTTGATCCCTAACTTTTGCCTGGATCGCCCTTTCGGGTTTTCAATCCAGCGGGATGCCCCTTTTTGCCTAAGTCGCCCTTTCGGGTTTTCAACTTAGCGGGTTATTCTTCTCTTTTTTTTTTTTTTTTTTTTATCCCTAATTTTTGCCCAAACCCTTTTGGTTTGCCGGGATGCCCTTATTTTTGCCTAGGTACGTCGACCTAGCGGGTCTTTTATGCGTAGTATTTTTTGACTGAGTCTGAATTGACTGGAAGTGGAACGTCTTCCCCATCCATCTTTGTCAGGATTAAAGCACCACCTGAAAATGCTTTCTTCACAATGTATGGTCCCTCATAGTTGGGAGTCCATTTGCCCCTTGGATCGGTATGAATTGGCAAGATCTTCCTTACGACTAGGTCACCTGTGTGGAATTCTCGAGGCCGAATCTTCTTGTCATACGCTTTCTTGATCCTCTTTTGGTACAACTGGCCATGGCAGATAGCAGATAAGCGTTTCTCCTCAATTAGATTGAGATGATCAAGCCTCGTTTGAACCCATTCTGTTTCATCGAGTTTGGCATCCATCAAGACTCTCAACGAAGGAATTTCCACTTCGACAGGTAGTACGGCCTCCATACCGTAGACGAGAGAGAAGGGAGTTGCCCCAGTTGAAGTACGAACCGAAGTTCTATAGCCATGCAAAGCAAACGGTAACATTTCATGCCAGTCCTTATACGTTCTGACCATCTTCTGGACGATTTTCTTTATATTCTTGTTAGCAGCTTCGACTGCGCCATTCATCTTTGGCCGATAGGGTGATGAATTGTGGTGTTCAATCTTGAACTCTTCACACAACTCTGCCATCATCTTGTTATTAAGATTGGACCCATTATCAGTGATGATCTTATTTGGAACCCCATATCGGCATATGATCTCTTTCTTGATGAAGCGAGTAACGACTTGCTTGGTTACGTTCTTGTAAGAAGCAGCTTCAACCCATTTGGTGAAGTAGTCGATAGCAACAAGAATAAATCTGTGTCCATTTGAAGCTTGTGGCTCTATCCGTCCAATCATGTCTATGCCCCACATAGCAAAAGGCCAAGGTGATGTCAGAACGTTCAGAGGGGTTGGAGGGACATGAATTCTGTCAGCATACACTTGACATTTGTGACATTTCTTCACATACACATAACAATCACTTTCAATCGTCATCCAATAATATCCTGCTCGCAAGATCTTTTTAGCCATGGAATGTCCACTGGAATGAGTTCCAAAAGATCCTTCATGAATTTCCCGCATGATCAATTCTGCTTCGTGTCTATCCACGCATCTGAGCAAAACTGAATCATAGTTTCTTTTGTACAGGACGTCTCCTGACAAGAAGAATTTGGATGCTAACCTTCGAAGTGTTCGCTTATCACCAATCGTAGCATCTTCGGGATACTCTTGCTTCTCAACATACCTCTTGATGTCGTGATACCATGGCTTTTCGTCATACACATCTTCAGTAGTGAGACAATGAGCAGGGAACACATGGGCAGGCTCTTTGTAACGGAGGATCGTTATGTCTGGCATTTCTTTAGGGGAGCTAACTCTGAACATAGCCGCCAAGGTAGCCAAAGCATCTGCCAATTGATTTTCCTCTCGGGGGATGTGATTGAAAGTGATTTCCTCGAAAGCGGGCAACAACTCCAAGATATAGTCCTTATAAGGAACTAAATTGGGGTGTCGTGTTTCCCAATCACCTCTTACTTGATGTATGACCAATGCAGAATCCCCATAAACCTCAAGGATCTTGATCCTCATATCGATGGCTGCTTCGAGGCCCATTATGCAAGCTTCGTACTCTGCGACATTGTTTGTGCAATCAAAGCATATTCTAGCCGTGAAAGGGATGTGAGTTTGACGAGGAGAAGTCAAAACTGCCCCAATACCATGGCCCATAGCATTTGATGCACCATCGAACGTGAGAGTCCATCGCTCTCCTGGTTCGGGTCCTTCATTATCATCCAGTTTCATGATATCTTCATCAGGAAAGTCAAACTTCATTGACTGATACTCTTCTAATGGCTGATGAGCAAGATGATCTGCAAGGACACTTCCTTTGATGGCCTTCTGTGTGACATACTGGATATCATATTCTGATAAAAGCATTTGCCACCGGGCTAGTCTCCCTGTAAGAGCCGGTTTTTCAAAGATGTACTTTATCGGGTCCATTTTGGAGATCAATAGAGTGGTGTGGGTCATCATATACTGTCTCAGTCGGCGAGCAGCCCATACCAAAGCACAGCAAGTTTTCTCGAGTAGTGAGTAGCGGGATTCACAATCGGTAAACTTTTTGCTCAGGTAATAAATGGCGCACTCTTTTCGACCGGACTCGTCATGTTGGCCCAGCACACACCCCATAGATCCTTCAAGCACAGTTAAGTACATAAGAAGCGGCCTCCCAGGAACCGGAGGCATGAGAATTGGTGGCTCTTGGAGATACTGCTTGATCTTTTCGAAGGCTTCCTGACAATGATCATCCCAACGGATATCTTGATTTTTGCGCAGCAGTTTGAATATGGGTTCACAAGTGTCAGTGAGATGAGAAATGAACCTGGCTATGTAATTCAATCTCCCAAGGAACCCTCGAACTTCTTTTTCATTCTTTGGTGCTGGCATATTCTGTATTGCTCTCACTTTATCAGGGTCGACCTCAATCCCTCGTTGGCTCACAATGAAACCAAGTAGTTTACCAAATCGCACTCCAAAAGTGCACTTGTTTGGATTAAGCCTCAACTTGAATTTACGCAACCGAGCAAACAGTTTCTCAAGATATACCAAGTGTTCCTCCTCAGTTTGGGATTTTGCAATCATATCGTCGACGTACACCTCAATCTCTTTATGGATCATGTCATGGAAAAGGGTCACCATCGCTCGTTGATATGTTGCACCCGCATTCTTAAGACCAAAAGGCATCACCTTATAACAATACGTACCCCACGGAGTAGTAAAGGTAGTCTTGGTCATATCTTCGGGAGCCATCTTTATTTGATTATAGCCAGAAAAACCATCCATGAAGGAGAACACCGAGTACTGAGCAGTGTTGTCGACTAGCACATCAATATGAGGCAGAGGGAAATCATCTTTCGGACTTGCCCTATTCAAATCTCGGTAGTCAACACACATGCGTACCTTTCCGTCCTTCTTGGGAACAGGTACTATGTTTGCAATCCAAGGAGGATACTCACACACGGATAAGAAACCCGCCTTCAACTGTTTTTCGACTTCCTCCTTGATTTTCAAAGCCATATCAGGTCGAGTTCTTCGTGGTTTTTGCTTTACAGGCGGACATTCTGGTTTGAGCGGTAACCTGTGCATAACTATGTTCGTGTCTAAACCAGGCATGTCTTCATATGACCAGGCGAAGATATCAACATACTCTCGAAGCAACTCAATCAACCTTCTCTTTACATCACTTTGCAAAGCGGCCCCTATCTTGACTTCTCTCTTTGCTTCTTCTGAACCGAGGTTGATGATTTCTATGGCTTCCTGATGCGGCTGAATAGATTTCTCCTCTTGTCTCAGAAGTCTTGCCAATTCCTCAGGGACTTCGCAATCTTCCTCACTATCCTCATCAGCTTGGTCAATTGGATTCTCAAGGATCATAAAAAGGAAAAAAGAAAAAGCTTTGCCATTTTTGAAAAGTTTTTAAAACAAAAATGAAAGAAATGGAACAGTAATTGCATGCGAAGATATGATTTTCATTCAATATTAAACAAATTGAAACACATGGGGGGCCCTTCTTTATACAAGAGGTCAAAAATGCTTAGGGCGAAGCATATGACTTATTGAAACAAGAAAATTACATCTCCATAAAAGTGACTTTGGGGATGTCCAAGATAGTCCAATTGTTGAGTTCCTGTCCAGGCGCAGCATTGCAAATGAATCTGGAGAGATCTTCTTCATCATCATCATCCACGGCGAGAACCTGACTTCCAGAATTGGTGCTTGCACTGACGAACACTTGAGAAATGGGGGGAATCACCTTCTTTCCAGGAGTTATGCTGAGTTGAGTAGAGGAAGATGGCTGATACCCAAGGCCATACTTGTCTCGCTTCTCATGAACATCAATCAGCTTGCCCCAGGCACTATGGGGAGTACCGGCTTCTAAGAAAGCCTTAGCATCATTTAAAGACGAGAGGGGCGCTCCGAGTTCCTTCTTATTCTCGACCACAGGGAGCTTGTCAACTGACACAATCTCTAAGGCTTGAAAAGGTGTCTCTTGTATCTCTCCCTCCACTTCAACATAACGGTACGATGCCAGATTATTGACTATTAAATCCTCTTCACCAGTGATCACAACAATCTTGTCATTCACAACAAATTTCAAACACTGGTGGAGAGTGGATGTCACAGCTCCAGCAGCATGAATCCAAGGACGACCCAAGAGGCAAGTGTATGAAGGGTTTATATCCATAACGTAGAAGGCAATGTAGAACATGTGAGGACCAATCAAGACAGGCAGATCAATTTCTCCTTCTACGGACCTTCTAGAACCATCAAATGCTCTAACACTCATAGTGCATGGTCTCATCATAATCCCATCCATACTCAGCTTAAACAAAGTGGCCTTGGGCATCACATTAAGAGAAGAACCTGTATCAATCAGAACTCGAGACAACACAGCATCCAGACACTTGACGGAGATATGCAATGCTTTGTTGTGTGCTCTACCCTCAGGTGGAAGTTCATCATCAGAAAAACCCAAACAATTACCAGCAGCAATGTTGGTCACAACCCCTTCAAACTGAGGCACGGTAATGTCTTGAGTCACGTGAGCGGAAGCCAGAACTTTCATCAGAGCATCACGATGAGCTTCAGAATGTACCAAGAGGGACAAGATGGAGATCTTGGCTTGGGTCTGATCAAGTTGGTCAATCACTTTGTAATCACTTTTCTTAATGATTTTCAAGAGTTGTTCGGCATCTTGGGCATTACGTGTTGCAGGAGGATCAACAGCAAATTGCTTTCCTTTTGCTTGTGTACTAGCCTCTTTGTTGGTCTCTTTAGGAGGCGGAGGAGGGGCAGCAAAGATCCGACCACTACGGGTAATGCCACTAGTGCCAGTAATATTTGTGATGCTCGAAGTACCCACTGGAGGACAGTCAAACTTCTTCCCTCGAATATACACGGCATTATAACTCCAAGGAACAGCCTTAGAATCATTCACAGGAGAGGGAACAAGAGACGAGGTTGGAGGAGTTGAAGGAACATTTGGAACCTGAATAATCAACGGAGCCCTCGGAGCCTGAATGACCAAAGGAGTACTCGGAGCATGAATGACCAAAGAAGTGTCCTGAGTCTCTGATATCTCAGCAGGGTAGTAAGGGATCTCTAAAGTAGCCACATCTCCGACAGGAACGACCCTTTCCACTCTAAGAACACCTTCATCCATTAATTCCTGGATTTCTTCTCTCAACCTAGTGCACTCCTCAGGATTAGAAGAACATTGCAAACAGTAGTCATGTAATTCACACAAAACCTTTTGTTGCATAAGATACTCTCTGACAACTGCTAGCGGCATCCTAACCTCATTAACATCATTTACCAGGGTCTGATCATCACATAACTCAATAGCATTGGTCGTACCAGCATGAGGAGGCATAGGATTATTCTGCACATTAGGACCAGCAGGAGCGAACGAGATAAGCTTGTCGTCAAGGAGATCCTGAACCTTCAATTTGAATGCTCTACACTTTTCAATAGTATGGCCTGGAGCCCCTGAATGAAATTCACATCGAGCATTAACATCATAACCAGGAGGGAGAGGACTAGGCGGAGGCCCAAGTTCACGGAGTTGCACCAATTGGCCAGCAAGCAACTGAAGGAGGAGTTGGGCATATGACATCGGAACCGGATCAATACGCCTGTCTTGGAATCTTGTTCTTTGTGGGCCCCTTTGACCTTGAGGCCTAGGGTTCTGTTGACGATTCTGAGGAGCAGCAGCTTGTTGTTGTGGTACGAAAGGCTGTTGGGGTGCCATCCATGGTTGTGGAAGAGCAGCAGCATATGCCTGAGGGACATATGGGCTAGGAACAGCATAAGGCATCGGATAATAAGGAGGTGGAACAGCAGAATATGCAGGAGCTCGGCCTTGGTCAACAGAAGCGGTGCTAGTCTCACCTTCCTTCTTCTTCACAAACCCAGAATACGGCTTCTTACCATTACTACTTGAGTTGCTAGGATTAGTAACACCTTGAATGGTACCAGCTTTGACACAGTTCTCAACCCTCTCACCAATGATGACCACATCCGAAAAAGAAGGAGAAGTATTACTAACCATGTGCTGAAGATACGGCCCTTTCAGAGTCCCCATAAACAGATCAATCAACTCTCGGTCCAATAAAGGAGGTTGGACTCGAGCAGCAAGTTCACGCCACCTCTGGGCGTATTCCTTAAAAGACTCTTCGGATTTCTGTGACATATTTTGCAGCTGTGCACGGCTAGGAGCCATAGCAGTATTGTAGTGATATTGTTTCAAGAAGGCATCAACGAGTTCACCCCAAGTACTGACATTGGACCTCTCGAGTTTCATATACCACTCCAATGGGGCTCCAGTGAGACTATCCTGGAAGAAATGCATAAGCAGAGGTTCGTTCTCAGCGTGAGCGGCCATCTTACGGCAATAGGAACGAACGTGAGTCTCTGGGCAGGTAACTCCCTTGTACTTATCAAAATCTGGCACCTTGAACTTCGGGGGAATAACAATCCCAGGTACCAAGCACATAGCAGCAGTGTTAAAACTCGAAGTTTTAGCAACCTCAACGGCCTTAAGGCGTTCTTCAAGAGCTTGGTACATCTTAGCGGTCTCAGTCAACTCAGCAGTAAGATCATGTTCAAGGTCAATAACCTCATGGTGGTCGTCCACTACCTTCAGTGTCTCATTAATAGGAGTCTCTTTAGTTTTCACCCCTCCGTTAGCAGAATTGGTAGGAGTATCTTTGACCAAACTAGCGACACTCTTTCTGAGTTCATCCTGTCCTTGAACAACGGCATGGAGGGTCTCCATAAGTTGGGCCATTCTTTCCCCCATAACATCCATATCCCTACGGAGGGCAGCCTGATTCTGTTCAAATTGTTCCATGATTCTCTCGTTGCTCCGGGTACGGTAAGGATGTAAGAAAGTCAGCTTCGTCGTCGGAAAAGAAATCTGTTGCTGAAAGGGACCCCAATTAGTTTCTTGTACAATAACCTGAAAAATGCAATGTGATAATGTGAATGTATGAGTGCATGTGTGCGTATGACGTGATGTGCCATTTTCAGAGTATCCAAGATTTAATATTGATCCAGAATAGCTAACAATGTGACAAAGGATAAGTATCAAGAGAAACTAGTTCTTTTTTATTCATAACAGAAATTTAAACTTGGGCAAGCCATACATCAACAGGATAGTTCAACAAGGGAAATAAAAGACCCCATCCAACAAGTCTGGTGGTGGTCGAAACATACAGACTCAAACATCAATCCATCTGAATATAAAACAGGGGTCCTCCTTGTCTGAAGTGCTCGTCGCTCCACTTCTTAGTTTCATCAAACAGTTTCTTGGTTGCTTCTCGATCTCTTCCTTTAAGAAGGCTTTGAATCACCTCATCTTTGCGAAACAAATGCCCATCTAGCTTCTTGCAGCACTCCCTGAGTTCGTCACATCCTTTGCATTCTGGGAGATAATCCTTCTCAGACACGTCCTCCATACCCATCATTCGATCTCTGAGCTTGGCGTTTTCTTCTGTTAGTCGGGCGGTGCGGAGGTGACTTCCTTTCAGCTGAGTCTCAACCGCTATCCTTTGGGTGGTCTCTTCTTCCAGTTTCTTTTTCAGACTCCTCACTTCAGCTCTGGCCTCCCTTTCTATCTTGAGTTTGTAAGCCTTCAAGTCTTCTCTGTACTCTCGTTTGAGTCTCTCTTCTGCCTCTTTTACGGCCCTTTTTATGATCTCCTGGTGATCTTCAACAACAACAGTAGTATCCCTTTCCCCTTTTTCCGTTCTAGCCCTCTTTTGAACTCTCAAAGATCCTTCTTTCAGCACCCTGGCTTCATGTGTCAACTCAACCCCTATTTGGTCCACAAGATGATGTTTTGGTCGCGCATCTGACTTCTTTTCGTGCAATTGGGTATTTTCCATATTTACTGGGATGCAATTCTCAGCAGGCATAATGGCAATTGGAACCTTAGGTGGTTGCTTGTACAATGGATTAACCTTCGGGAAAGGCAACAGACGATCTTTAACTCTATCCTCAACCCAATCTGTGTAGGCTTGTTTGGCAACGGCATTCTCTTCACCTAGAGAAGTCCGATCATCTGTATGGATGCTATTCCAGGCACTCCTCACCTTTTCTAGACCCTGTGGATCGGTTCCTTTCTCAAAGCAAACGGATTCGAATATCTCTTTGTCCAAAGGCTTGTTTTCAAGTGCAAAACCCAACTGGCGCAGCGCTAGCTTAGGATTGTAATTGATAACACCTTTCGTTCCTATGAGGGGAACATTGTCAAAAGCACCACAACTAGTTATAACTTCCTCAACGTCCATTCCGGTAGGACACCAGACAATGTCGTTTCCAGTAAGCCCCATGATCCTTTGAGGCCATTTTTGTGAGTCTTTTGTTGTAACAAACGGCCCGCTTTTAGGCAAGTGTGAAGTGAACCACTCATATAGCAACGGTAAACAACCCCCAACTGATCCTTTCTTCCCATACCTGGAGTGGATGGTATAATAAGTATCTGCTAAAAGAGTGGGCACAGGATTTTGATCCATGAAGAGACAAACAGCAGTTAGATCGACGAAATTTGGAATATTCGGGAACAACACCAAACCATAGATCATAACGGCTAGGAGAGCGTTGAATTCTTTCCATTTCTTCTCAACAGCAAGGGTGTCGGCCTTCTTTATCAGAAATTTCACATGGAATCCGTGGGTTCCACCATTAGGCTTCCAGTTATCTGTAACATCTTTCATGCTCAAATAAAGAGCACCAGCAATTCGGTCCATTTTCGGTTTCTCAGGTACACAGACAAAAGGGATCCTATGTTGAACCTTAATCTTGAGGATGTCAGCATATTCTTCAAGAGTTGGTGCCAGTTGGTAATCAAGAAAGGTGAAACATCGTAACTCAGGATCGTAGAACTGAAGAAGTGTGTATAGAGCCCATCCATCAACCCGAGAAGTTAACATGTGTAAGATATGGCCATATGTCTTCCTGAACTCATCCAAGTTATGCCCAGTAACTAAAGTGCTCAACTGAATCAGGTGTGTCATATCCTCACGAAAGAAACTGCAGGTGAATGTACGCTTGGTAGCCTCTTTTGTAGCGGTCACGTTGTTAGCCATCCTGGATGAAAGGTAATAACCTCAGATACCCTGAAAAAATGGCATGCATATGAGAAATAATACTATTTTTCTTTTCTTTTTTCTTTCTTCTTTTTATTACATCTTTTCTTTCTCTTTTTTTTTGAAAATAAATATGCCATGATGAGGATGATGCAATGGAGGTTTCCCCATATAGGAGAAGTGTGTATGGCCTCTGAACGAGATCGGACGTTGCAGGATCAAAGGTCCGGCACAGGCACAGTGAAACCATTAAGAACACAAGTCACCAACAGAACAGAACGGTCACCAACGGTACCTGTCATGTATATCCCTCCCCACTCACAGGTGAATCTAGGTCAGGGTAGGTCAAAGAAGCCAACAGAGGATTGAAAGTAGGCGTAATCATACGATATTGCCTCTTTCAACCAAGCTCTGTCCGTGGATACATGATCGGATCAATCAGACATACGTCTTCTGTCCGTCATGGCCACTCTATTCCTAGTTCCTAAGGTATCACTCATGGCCTGGGTATTGGGCCTTTTACCTCATAGAACATCCCACCCAACCTGCAAAACAGAACAGAAGACCCCAAGGAACACAGAATATAATCCATATGCATGATGTGCAGACAGAAATAAACATGATATGCAAGCAGAAAAATAAACATGCAAGCATATATACAAGGTATAGACATAAAAGCAAATAAACACCCAGTAAATAAACAAACAAACGCAGGCTAGGATCGACTCACTAAGGATGGACCAGCAACAGGTCTAGCAACATCCCCAGCAGAGTCGCCAGCTGTCGCACGCTCGCGAAAAATGAACAGAGTCGCCACCAATATATTTATCCCATAAGGGAAAGGAATATCAGAAAACCTAACAAAAGGAAGGAACAGGGTCTTGCGACCAGAGAATCAAGGTACGGGAGTCGGTTACGCAAGGGGAAGGTATTAGCACCCCTCACGCCCATCGTACTCGATGGTATCCACCTATGTTTGTTTCTATCTAAAGGGTGTATAGCTATGTCTATGTCTAAATGCGAATGAATGCCGAATGTAGGGAAAATAAAGAATTGTACTCGCACGGGCCCTACCCCGCTGCCTACGTATCCTTTTCAGGAATCAGAGTCACCGTAGCTCGGCTAAAGATTTTCCGTTTGTTTTTGTGTTTTTTAGTTGGGCGGGGTTAACGCTCGCGCTCTTGCATAAGGGATCGCCTAGGATGCAATGGAGCGGAGATAACGGTGCCCTTAGGAAGGAGAAAGAGATTGGTTTGTGTCTTTTAGGGTAGATGAGTGATGAACAGTACCCAATACCGGGCCACTCACCACTTTCTCTAGTTTGCTTTAGTCTGAACCATTGTTAGATGTTTTAAAGTGTTTTTGGTTGTGTATTTTTTAAGGGAAGTTTACTTCACGATTCGAATCACATAAAATGTATAATGATCGAGAAGCAGATTAGAGAATGAATCCCACTCACTTCCATCCCATTATGTAATGTTTGAGAAACAGATTAGAGAATGAATCTCACTCATTTCTCTCCCATTAATTAATGTTTGAGAAACAGATTAGGGAATGAATCCCACTCGTTTCTCTCCCATTAAGTAGTGACCGAGAAACAGATTAGGGAATGAATCCCACTCGTTTCTATGCCACTAAGTGATTGAGAAATAGATTAGGGAATGAATCCCACTCATTTCTCTATCACTTGCTTAATGTGATTCGCATCTTCCTTTTATTAATGTTTTAAAGAGTTGAAAAAGAAAAAGAATGCAATAGGGAACTAATCCTAAATTCTAATATAAGTTATTCTAATTCTCGTTTAGGTCCAATGGAGTCTAAAAATAGGCCAAAAAATATGGCCAAAGTCAAGTAACAAAGTCACACAAAATCATATAGAAATCAACATGTAAATGATACAAAAGCAATTTCAAACCTTAATGCAAAAATAAACACAAAAACTATTTTTATGACTCTTTTTGTGGAGGAAATTAAATGCCAAAATTAACCTAAAAATCTACTATTTTTATGAGTTTTCTAAGTCGAAGATTACCTAAAAATCTAACAAAATATTAAAGGTTTTATCATGCTTTTATCACCTAAAAGTAACAAAACTATTGTGAAGTGAACTAAGATCTAATATGCATTTTTTATTTGATTTAAAATGGATTCATGAATTAAAAATGAGAACAAAACAAAATTAAAGCGAAAACTAAATCTACACTGCAAGGGAGGGTGCAACAGCAGTTTCCAAATTAACTAAAACTATTTACAAGCAAAAAACAGGGCCCAAGATAGGGGGTGTAAAGAGCCAGGCGCTCAGGCCCATGTTTACAAGGCTGTAGGTACACTAATGAAACAGGGGTGTGATTCTGAGAACAAGCGAGGGCCCAAAGACGCGCAAGGCCCAACGCTGCACACTTCCATCTTTGCCATTTTTCATTCATTTTTTATGTAGTTCAGCATTTATTAGCATAGCATGTATTATTTTGTTATAACATCAACGTGACATACAAAGGTGGATTAAAAGTGCACATGTATCAATTGGTCAGGTGGTATTTTAAATGAATAAGGACAAAAACTGCACACTAGCCAATCACCGCCTTCCACCTCACGTTCTAATCATTTTAATAAAAACAACATATGAATATAATGGGAAGCATGAGCCAGTGGTGTAGCGACACGTAAGCGATATGAATCAACACCGACAAGCCAACCAGACGACGGAGATGCTCTCCGGTCATCACTTCCGGTGGCGTGACCTCGCCGGAGCAAACAAAAACGCCCAGAAAATCACGTTATTACCGTCGTCCCGCTCGGATTTTCGAGCTGAATCCAAATCTTGTCTCGGTTTTCTCTGAATCTTACTCTAACTCCCTAACCGAATATGTTTTAACACCTTAGCATGAATAACAAGCATAAGAGCCTAAGCTAAACACAACGCCACGATCCTAATCACTCACATAAACTAAGTAAGCGCTCAGAACGTTTCAACAACAATCAATTCATACGGATCAAAGCCAACTTCAAGCAGCCAGAACGCATACAATGGAACACGCATCGGAAGAAACCAATAATCTGAATACGCAAGATCTGAGATATGCAAATAACATCACGTAACCTAGCATTATCATCTACACATGCTGAGCAGAGTAGTTAGGCTTACTTGTTTTGATATCTTGCAACGAGATCAGGGAGATACTTCACAGATCTGAGCCTTTGGTGTTGATGATGATTACACTTGTTGCGAACCTCTCACGTAGATCCTCGACTGGGGAATGAGCTCATGCTAGTTTGCAGAGATGAATCTTTGAAGTAACGGACTTTTGATGATAGATTTGCAGCGGGAGAGATGATTCGAGGTGGATGATCGATGGAGTTTGAAGGATGCGGTTATGGTGAGTATGAGAAGAAGATGATGATGAAGATGGAGGAGGTTCAATGGTGGTGGTTTGAAGTTGAGGAAGAAGACGAAGGTGGTGGTTGTGGTGGTTGTTGATGATGGAGGTGGCTGAGACTTGGTGAAGGTGAAAGGTGAAGATGAAGTTTGTTAGAGTTTGTTACAAGGCCGTTATAGAGAGAGAAATGATAGAGCGATGATGGAGAGAAGAATGAATAAAACTGGGAAAGGAAAAGTGTGTATCCTCAATTTGTGAAGAGCCTTTTGCTTATATATGGTGTATGAGGTGTACGGTTTTTATGGTGAGGGTGATGTATTGTATCATTTTTCCATCCTTAATGAGGAAGCTTGCGCATTTGTAGTAAGTTTCAGCATGCCTTGCACGTGTATAGAAGATTGCATGGCTGAGTATGGGAATGTATGGGTGGAATATTGCTTATGCATGCTACAAACCTTGGCTCAGCATCTTGCCCATATGGATCACCCATGGTGGTGACTTTGTATGCCCATAACTACTAACATAGCTCACAAAATGGCACAAACTTGGCATCCAATTGAAGTCCTCAGGGAGCATGAGAGGTTCGGTGTTCAAAGGGCCTTGATTTGATGCTTGGAAATAGAAGATAAATGGCGTTGAACTCATAGAATCACCACTGCCAAGACTATGTGCGCGCGTGACAAGTTATCGCCGGTCCAAGTATGATGTGTATGGTCGTGACTTTGAGGCTTTCTATTTGATTCAATACACGTCCAAAATTTATGACCATGGGCCCATTGGATAAAGGACATAGCAAGGAATGGCTTAGTGTCAATCTTGGTCCCGTTGAAGACTTGTAGTGCCTTAAAACTGGTCTCAAAGTTGGTGTGCCACGTGTTTGACAAAATGCCTGGGTGTGGCCTGGAATCCTGCCTAGCCAGATGCGTGACTTTGACTTTATGAAGGTGAGACTTTGGAGCTTCATAATTGATTTAATATCCATCCAAATGGCTTGAGTTTTGTTTCATTGTGTAGAGGGAATGGAGTAGAGTAGGTTCATACCAAGTTTTTATTTGTAAGGTTCCTGAATTGCCCTAAGATTGGCTTCAAATGTGGCACATCACGTGTTTGATGAAATGCTTCACGTATGCCCAGAAATCTCCCCAGCCTTATGACTTGATTCAAATGAAAAACCTCAACTTCAAACCTCAATAGCTCTTCAACCAAGCTTCAAATGAAAAAGTTTCCAACTACAAAGTTGTTCTCCTCCATGAGGAGAATAACTTTGATTTTGGAAATTGTTTCAAAAAAATGCCATTTGCCACGTGTTAATCAGGGATGAAGTGGACTTCTCATCAAACTTTTTAAGAGCCAAAAAATTTCTAAGTATAAAAACTTGCCATTTTTGATATTTTCTCTATTTTTGGCAATTTTTGTCAAACTTCCGATTTTATCTGTTCTTTGATTTTTCTTGACCGATCTTCCGACAAAAGTCAATATTTGAGTGATTGACCCGATTTTGACCCAAAAGTCAACTGTTCTGATTTTTCTCCGATCTTAATGGAGTCCCGATTAATCCGTTTCTGACCAATGGAAATCAACTGAACGCCTCCACCCGGCCGTCATACCATCTTTTCTCATAAAATCAGCTCTTGATCAGTGTGTTGACCAAAAAGTCGACTGTGTTGACTTTGGTCAAGAACCCTAATCCAGGATGACTAGTTGAATTACAAGCTTGTATACTCTCACCAGTGCCTTGAGTTGAGAATGAGAAAACCCTAATCCAGGAAAACTTTGATGAGAACAAAGCCATGATCTTTGCCATAAAAGCTCTTTCTTGCCAGTCTTTGAATGGTAACAATGATATGAATGCATGAGTTGAATGACTTAAATGGTGTATGCATGTGAATTATAAGCCAGATGAATAAGGGTAGGACAAATTTGGGGTATGACATTATGAATCAACCATTGGAAGTTTGATTGGAATATGATTTTCAATCTTTCTAAATTGGCCAAATTTCAATATTTTTCATTCAATCTTAGAGAGCACGAAATTATATTGAGTATGAGGTATAATTGGTGATTGGATTTGATCAATATCATATCTCTAACCAAATATTTGATTTTTACTTTATTTATTGAATTTAATCCCTTTTAAATGAATAAAGAAATCATAATAAATCAAATAAATTCCATAAATTCGTGGCAATTGGATTTGAAGTCTTGGATTACTTGAGGATCAAGATTGAATCAAAAATATTGGGCCCATTTGCAAGAAAACTCCTTTTGAACCATATTTGCTTCACATTTTTTACTCAAATTTGTCCAACTTTGACAAGGCATATCTCCCTCAATTTTTAAGATATGGAAGAGTTCTAGGACCTTTTGGAAAGCTCAAGATGTCCTCTACAAGCCACTTTGGAACATTTTTTCCATTTGGAGATTTTACCTTGATGATATGGGCTTTGAAAAAAACTGCTTTTGGTTGATTTTCAAAAGAACCTATAATCTTTTGGACCATATCTCTTAAATGAAGCATTTTTAGCCTTGGCATTTGAGAGACAAATTTGTAGAGAATTCAATTTCCTTCGAAATAGGCTTTGGTTGGGAAATTTCTGATGTTCCATGTGAAAGTTATGGCTAGTCAAAGTTCAGTTGACTTTCTCCTATAAACCCTAATTTAGAAACTATGAGTTTTGTTGATTTGTGAGTTTTTCTTGATGAATCATGATCACCCCTTTACCAAATGATGAATGCGACTTCAAAATGTTGATGTTGACCAAAAATCAGGAGTTTTGACTGTGATTTGACCATAGTTGACTTTTAGGTCAAACTAGTCGACTATTGACTATTTGAGCTTTTGTCTGGGCAATCTTGTGAATCAGAGCTTGAAACATGATGTGAGGATTATTTGAGGCATATGAGAGACCATGGGATCCATTTGAGGTCTTAGAACTTGATTTGATCTTGAGAGAAGCAAAACCCTAGTTGTGTCTTGTTGCTTAGGAGACAGGTAAATGTGCCCAAATCTTATATAGCCTTGAGCAGTTGAAAGTCATGTGAGCCAAAATATGATGGGAAAATTTTGGGGTATGACACATGTTAACCTTTATATATGGTATATGAAAGCATGCTTGAGAAGATTGATGAATTCGTGAAATGTATTCTTGTTGTGTTTTGCATTTCCCATTATTATATTTATCTATAATAATTTGAATTCTCACCCTTCTGTTTGAATGATGTTCATCGTGACATCGTGCGGGTTCCGACGAGTAATAGCTTGTCCGAGGATATAACCGAGGAGCTTTGGATATGTTGTTAAAGGCTATGTAGCCTAGACCTTGGATTTCACATAGCATAGAGATTATGTTATTTTGAATTGGTAGATGAATATAGTATGGGATATATTCATTGAAATGTTTTTGAGTTATAATCTCCCGCGTGCGATATGCATAATTTGTGAAAGCATGAAGTTTCAAATTGTGTTATAAAATGATCAGGTGCATGTTTGTATGATTGTTCTAGGTTTTCACTGCGGTGAAAATAACATGTGGCGCCCTTTTTGTTTGTATGCATGCTTTACTCTATGAATATATTTGTATAATTTGAGGTTAGAAAAGGGGTGTTACAATCTGTGCAGGTCGTTAGTCACAGGGGTTGTCTATGCAAACGTTAATCACTGGCAGTTGGCCAATGTGATTGTAATCAGTTCGGTTATAGTGGATTAAGTGCTCGCTTGAGAGAGGCAAAATCACCTCGGAAGGGTGGACTGGATTAGCTTGAGAGTTCTCAAGTGAACTAGTATAAAAATACCGAGTTCTTTCCTTCTTGCATATTTTTGTTATTATCCATATTAAAGAACTTGTATTATTCAGGTCAATCTTATTATCTTCTATTTTCTATGTTGAGTATGAGAAGATCACTAATAAAGAGACTGCAAAGTCCATATTTGATTCTCTCAAGATGACTCATGAAGGCAACTCTCAAGTTAAGGAGACAAAGGCTCTGGCCCTAATCCAGAAATATGAAGCCTTTAAAATGGAAGCAGATGAATCTGTGGAAACGATGTTTTCAAGATTTCAGATTCTTTTCGCATGACTTAAGGTTCTAGACAAAGGTTACTCTACTTCAGATTATGTTAAGAAGATTATCAGAAGTCTGCCTGCAAAATGGAGACCAATGGTAACTGCTTTGAAACTGTCAAAGGATCTAAACAAACACTAGTCTTGAGGAACTTATAAGTTATTTGAGAATTCATGACATTGAGCTTGAAGGAGATAAACCTCAGAAGAGAGGAAAGTCTATGGCTATAAGGTCAAATTCTGATAAGACAAAGGCGTGTCAAGCAAAAGAAGACTCAAGCGAAGACGAGGTGTCTATGATATCCAGAAGATTGACTCAACTATGGAAACATAGAAAGAGCAAATTTCAAGCATCAAGAAGATCAAACGATAGAAGCGGATCATCTGGTCAAAGAAGAACTTCTGAACAAGAAGTTATATGTTATAAGTGCAATGAACCTGGACATTACAGGAGTGATTGTCCAAAACTAAGAAAAGAAGACAAGCCCTAGAAGAAGTTCAAAGCATATAAAGGCCTCATGGCAACATGGGATGACTCCGACTCAGAAAAAGAAGGAGATTATGATGAAGAATAAGGCAAAGTAGCTCTTGTGGCTGGAGTAAGCACAGATGAAGTCCTATCGGAGAATGTTCTGACAACAGGAAATGAGTCAGACTCTGGTATTCAAGAGGAAGGGTTACTTGAAACATACGACAAGAGAAAGGCGTATGTTCCAACATTTGGAACTTAGGCCTGGAGACCTTTTTGGTTTGAGAGGTAATCAATAAGGTATGATTATTGGATATTAAACTTAAGAGAATAAGTGTTCGTTGTTAAGGATATTGTAGAAGCTCAAAAAGCTACAGAGTCGAAAACATAGAAACACGTGATGAGGAAAAATCTTGAAGTTGAATCTGTTTTGATCCTTCTGATCTCACAGAATAAAAGGAAAAGGATAAAAGAAAAATAGAAAATATAAAAACAGTGATCTTGTTCAGAAACCTAAAGGTATCCTTTTAGTTGGAACCAATTGGGTGGTCAGAAACAAGCTCATGGAAAAAGAAAAAGCTGAGTTTGATGAGTATGATGGAAGTGTTAGAACAAGAAATGTTCTGATCAATATTCTTAGTTTTGATGATAACATTATGTATGAATTTTGTATAAGACAATGTGGTGCTCTAATCCTTTAAGTTTTACATTTCAGGAAATATATAAAGAGTATGAACAAATCAGTGTTCAAAAGCACTGACTCAGAAAGTTCTGGATGGCTTCATCAGAACATGCTCTGGCAAGACATCAGAAGATGGTCCTGCAGAATCAGAACATGAACTGGAAAGCATCAGAAGAATGGAAGTCAAAAGTACAAGCTCTGAAGTTTTAATGGTATCACGCTCAAAGCTCTTCAAAGTCAGAAGACAGAAGATGCTCTGCACCAAAAGTTGATGGCTCTGATATTCAAACGTAGTTATCTACAAATCTGAGTCCAGAAGAAAGTACAAGATGAAAGGTTGTAACGTGAAATCTCTAACTGACAAAAGGAACGTTAGAAGCTACAAAAGGCAAAGTCAGTAAAAGCAGCAAAAGCAAGGCTCGAGGTAGTTGACAAAAGTGTGAAACATGAAATGCGGCATTGTACTATTCACGCAAAGCATTAAATGCATCCCAACGGTCATTTCCTCTCCAGCGCCTATATATAGAAGTTTTGTCCAGAAGCTGAATACAACACTTGCGGAAATCATACAGAAACGCTGTCAAATTCAAAAGCTAAAGAACTTCATCTTCAACCTCACACATTTTGTAATATCTTAGTGAGTGTTAAGATTAGAACTTAAGAGAAATATCACAGTTGTGATTACAGCTTTATTAGAAGCAATTCAAACTCTTGTAAACTTTATTTTACATTGATTGTAAAAGGATTCCTAGAGTGATCAAGTTGTGATCTGTAGACTCTAGAAGACTTAGAGGGTATCTAAGTGGAAAACCATTGTAATCAGTTGGATTAGTGGATTAAATCCTCAATTGAGGTAAATCACCTTGTCAAGGGTGGACTGGAGTAGTTTGGTTAACAACGAACCAAGATAAAAATAATTGTGTTCATTGTTTTTATCTTCTAAGTTTTTGAAGTTACACTTATTCAATCCCCCCTCCCTTTCTAAGTGTTTTTCACTCCTTCACTTGGCATCAGAGCGCCGGTTCTAGGTGCAAGCACTTAACCGTGTTAGACAAAAGATTCAGGGAGAAAAACACAAAGTGAAAATGGTTGAAACAACTACTCCTACTCCTGAACAAAACAACAATGGTAACAATGGAAGCAGTAGCTTCAATGGTTACAATAGACCACCAGTCTTTGATGGTGAAAATTTTGAGTATTGGAAGGATAGACTTGAAAGTTACTTTCTTTGTCAAGATGGTGAATTATGGGATCTAGTGTTGGATGGTTACATACATCCTGTAAATGCTCGTGGAGTCAAGATCTCAAGACAACCTATGAGTGATGACCAAAAGAAAGAATTCAAGAATCATCACAACTCAAGGACCATATTGCTAAATGCTATCTCTCATGCTGAGTATGAGAAGATAACAAACAGAGAAACAACTCATGACATCTTTGAATCTCTAAAGATGACTCATGAAGGTAATGCTCAAGTTAAGGAGATAAAGGCCTTAGCTCTAATCCAGAAGTATGAAGCATTCAAGATGGAGGAATATGAGAACATTGATGCAATGTTTTCAAGATTCCAGACTCTGACTACTGGATTGAGAGTGCTAGATAAAGGCTACACCAAAGTTGATTATGTAAAAAAGATCATTAGAAGCTTACCCAGAAGATGGGGACCCATGGTGACTGCATTCAAGATTGCTAAGAATCTGAATGAAGTGTCTCCTGAGGAGCTGATCAGTGCCCTGAGGAGTCATGAGATTGAGCTGGATTCTAATGAACCTCTGAAGAAAGGTAAGTGCATTGCATTAAAATCTAATTATAAAAAATGCACTAACGCTTTTCAGGCTGAAGAAGAAGAATCTGAAGAGTCAGAATCTGAAGAAGAAGAAGATGATGATGATGAACTGTCTCTCTTATCCAGAAGAGTAAATCAACTCTAGAAAAGCAAGCAGAGAAAGTTCAAGAACTTCAAGAACTCCAAAAGACCTGAAAAGGGAGAATCTTCTGGATACAGAAGATCTGACAAGAAGAATGTGACGTGCTATGAATGCAAGGAACCTGGACACTACAAAAATGAATGTCCAAAGCTTCAGAGAGAAAAGCCCGAGAAAAGATTTGAAAAGAAGAAAGGTCTTATGGCTACTTGGGATGACTCAGATTCTTCTGATCAAGAGTCAGACTCTGAAGATGAGCAGGCAAACATAGCACTGATGGCCACTGTTGATGAAGAGTCAGAATCTACATCAGACTCAGATTCTGAAGAGGTATTTTCTGAACTTTCTAGAGATAAGTTAGTTTCCAGCTTAACTGAACTTCTGGAAATCAAGGCTCAACTTAGTATCAAATACAAAAAGCTGAAAATGCTCTTTGCATCTGAAACTAAGAAACTTGAAACAGAAAATTCTGAACTGAAAGAAAAAGTTTTAAAACTATATAAAGATGTTGAATCATCTTCAAGTTCAGAAAACTCTATTCCAAGTGTGAACAATAGTCTGAAGGAACTTGACTTGAGTTTCAGAAAGTTTCTATTTAGAGGTATAGGCAGAAGTCAGCTAGCCTCTATGATATTTGGTGTAAGTGGAAACAAGAGAATTGGCATAGGCTTTGAGGGTGAAACCCCATATAAACTTGAACTTGTTGATGAAATGATTATCACATACAAACCTTTCTATGATCAGTTCAAGTATGGCCATTCTCATGATATTAGGCACACATCACATGCTAAGAGTTTCCACATAACACACACCAAGAAATATGTTGCTACACAATCTAGAAAATCTTATGTTAAACCTCATGCTAAATCTCAGTTCAATCAGAACTTGAGAAGGACTAACCAAAAAGGACCCAAAAGAATGTGGGTACCTAAGGAAAAGATAATTCCTGTTGCAGATCTCCTTCAAGGCTCAAAAGACAAAGGCAAACATGTCATGGTACCTGGACTCTGTGTGCTCACGACACATGACAGGAAGAAGGTCTATGTTCCAAGACCTGGAACTTAAATCTGCTGGAGAAGTAAAGTTTGGAGGGAACCAGAAGGGAAAAATCATTGGTTCTGGAACCATATACATTGGTAATTCTCCCTCTATAACTAATGTTCTTTTAGTAGATGGATTAGCTCATAACTTATTGTCCATAAGTCAATTAAGTGACAATGGTTATGACATAATCTTTAATCAAAAGTCTTGTAAAGCTATTAGTCAGAAGGATGGCTCAATCCTATTTACAGGCAAGAGATAGAACAACATTTATAAGATTGATCTTTCAGATCTTAAGAATCAAAAGGTTACTTGCCTTATGTCTGTTAGTGAAGAGCAGTGGGTCTGGCACAGAAGATTATGTCATGCTAGTTTGAGAAAGATTTCTCAGATTAACAAACTTAATCTGGTCAGAGGACTCCCTAATCTGAAATATAAATCAGATGCTCTTTGCGAAGCATGTCAGAAAGGGAAGTTTTCAAAACCTGCATTCAAGTCTAAAAATTTTGTCTCTTTGTCATACCCCAAAATTTGCCCATCTTATTTCTCTTAATTCAAACTCATATCAAAGTTCAAGGCTCAAAGACACCCCTCCTAAACAATGGCTCAAGGAACTAGGGTTTCTATTTTTCTGAAGAAAATCAATGGATCAAAGGCCCCAATGCATCTCATATGACTTATGATGTTTCAATCTATCTCCATGACAAAATTCAGGCCTCAATTCAAAGGATTGATCACTCAATTGCTCAGAAAGTCAACAGTCGACTAGTTTGACCTAAAAGTCAATTGTGGTAAAAGTACAATCAAAACTCCTGATTTTTGGTCAACAACCTTATTTTGAAGTATCGTTCACCATTTGATCAAGGATTGATCATGGTTCGTCAAGAAAAGATCAGAAATCAACAAAACCAAAAGTTTCTAAATTAGGGTTTTCATAGGAGAAAGTCAACTGAACTTTGACCAGCCATAACTCCTACATGGAACATCAGAAATTTTCCATCCAAAGCTCAAATTGAAGAAAATTGAATTCTCTACAACTTTGTCTATCACATGCCAAGTCCAAAAATGCTCCATTTGAGAGATATGAATCAAAAGATTATAGGTCCTTTTTGAAAGTCAACCAAAAGCAGCTTTTTGTCAAAGCCCATATCATCAAGATAAAATCTTCAAATGAAAAAAAGCTTCCAAAGTGGCTTGTAGAGGACATCTTGAGGTTTCCAAAAAGTCCTAGAACTCCCCCATACCATAAAAATTGAGGGAGATATGCCTTGTCAAAGTTGGACAAATTTGAGAAGAAAAATGTGAAGGAAAAGGGTTCAAAATGAATTTCTTTGCAAAGGGGCCCAATCTGTCTAGGCCCAATCTTCACTCTCAAGTTATCCAAAGCCTCAAAATTCAATTTCCACGAAATTTTTTGATTTATTTGATTTATTATGAATTTTTTATTCATTTAAAAATGATTAAAATTAAATAAATCAATAGAAAATCAAAGATATGGTTTAAGGGATCAATTTGAATCAAATCCAATCATCATTTATCCCCATATTCCATATAATTTCGTTCTCCCAAGATTGATTAAAAAATATTGGAATTGAGCAAATTTAGAAAGATTGAAAATCATATTTTCAATCAAATTTTTCAAATTGGCAATCAAGGATTCAAGGAGATTTGATCCAAATTTGTTGACCTATTTCACACTATTATAAATAGTGAACAAGGGCAGACCCCTAGGACACGTTTTTTGCAGCTCCAAGAACACTAAGCAAGTTTCTAAAAATTCAAGAAATTTGGAATTCGGTTTTGAAGTTGGAGAGCAATTCAGGGAGGTTTGAAGATCCTAACACGTTCCTTGAAGGTTTCTGAAGCTGTTTGGATACTCACACGCAAACAAAACCCCCAGAAATACCTCCATTAAGCCAAGGTATGTCGTTTTAGGTTCAAGGTCGAATGCATTGATTCACGCATGATTCATGGATTTTGTTTGCATATTATTGCTTATGATACTTCCATGAATGATTCTGGATGCTTAATCGAATTTCTGTGCGTGTTTGTGAACAATTGCCATGTTAGGGTTCCTATTTTGATTTTGGGGGTTTTCGGTTTAGAAGGTTTTGGACATTAATATTGGTACAGGTGTGTTCGCGTGGATGAGAGGATCATGAACATGGTCCTGGATTTAAGTTTTGTGCATGTATGAGGGTCTTTGTAATTTGCAGGTGTGATAGGTACGCTCTTTTACAGCTAGTCTGTTAAAGGCGCTGTAAAAAGAGTATTTACAGGTTTTAGTGAAGAAGATGATGAGCTGTCATCACATTACTGGCCAAATTTTCAAATTTGTCGCGCGCTGGCCATTAGTCACGTTATTTTATATTTGTTTCATTAAAAGCGTATGTTAAACAAAAAGGGGGCTTGGTTGGAATGGCAAAGAATCTTGTGCGAACTGAGGGTGCGTGGGTTCGATCCTCGCTTCCCTCTAAATTTTTTGGTAAAAGGCAATACTCAGATCCCTTACGCATCGCTTGAGGAAGGCCCATGGTGTGTCCTCGTATCCAAACCATTAAGGGGCTGCATGGATGAATCCAACGTTCCAGGACTGCAGACGTATCATGCTCCCTACAGACCTCACCACACAGGATTACCAGCTACGTTTTCAAATTTTCCTTTTTATTTTCTATTTATTAAATAATTAGTTTTCTATTTAATTGTTTTTTCTTATTTATGTTTTTTTATATAAAATTTCTTTTAATCTTTTTTCTTCTTTTTTTTTTCATAAAATCGTAATCATTTATTTTAATATTTATTTTATAATTAAATAATTAATTTGATTTAATTGTTAATAACCTTTTTTTATTTATTTAATTAATATTTGTTTAATTATTTAATTAATTATAAATGCTTTTATTAATTGAAAAAAATACATATTAGGGTTAGTAATTTAATCGAAAACCTTTTTTTGCCGATTTAATTAATTAGGTTGAAAACCAATAATTAATTAATCTGTTTTTATTTTTTCTATTAACCATAGTTAATTTGTGCCCTAATCAGGGTTTACGAAGATCATGCCTACACTGAATTTTGCCCTTTTTCTTTGTGCAGCTTTTCAGGATTACCATCAGGATTCGTCCGACTACGCGCCATATCAGATCAAAAAGCTAAGTCCCTGATTTAATTATTATTTTAAATATTATTTATTTTTGCCTTATAAAATATAAATTAGGGTTTACTTTCGAATGTTAATGAACTCCTCCTACACTCACCCCTTGTTGTTTATTTTTCCTTTTCCAATTCTTAGGGTTAACCAACTGGTCAAAACTCAAATGTTCGGTAACCCTAAAACTCGTTCTCTTCTATTTTAATTATTACTTATGTCATACTATTTGCTTTATTGTGGTTTTTTATCTTTATTGCTTTTTCCCCCTTCCCATGGCTTATTATGTAACTGCTCCTGCACTGTATTGTGTGGCCTTGAAGGCACTTAATACTGCTTATTATTATTACTGTGTGGTTAGTAATTTAGGGAGTGCAACTCTGAATTGAATGTAGAATAACTAATTATAAGATAATTATCTGAATTAATCACGTGATTGTACACCCACACACCTTTTATGGTAACCTCTCTTGTTGCTTGTTGCCTGTTGCCTTGTTGCCTTGTGTTTTCAGTGCAGAATAGCCAAGTCCCTCGAATACGAGGACGCCTCAGCAATGTTGCCCTCAGTTCATTTAGATCATAAGTCCCAATGATACTGCCTTCGATTCGCTAATATGATCTCGTCCTCGAAGTTGCCTACGAAATGCTGAGGTGTCCTCTGGTTGCCTAATAATGATGGCTATTTTGATCCTTCCCTTAGACTACTTGCCCTCTCTATGGCAAGGGACAGTCTTATGGCGAATGATAATTTCGATTACCCTTCAACCTCCAAATAAAAGGACTTCCTACCCTCTTATGGTATGGATAGCCCTGAAAGGCTAAAAGAACTCTTTTACAATACCAAGGTAATTTGCCCTTAATTGCATGCTCTAGTTTAAATTTCTTTTTCTACCCTTTTCTTAAAAAAACTTCAAAAAGGCTACGCTCATTTATGAGCTAAAGTCCTTATTTTCTTCTTCTACAGTTCTAAAATTTTGAAAACAAAAAGAGCAAAGCAATTAAGAGCCCATGGAAAACCATGGATGCAAAGGGTGCCTTACACCTTCCCTTTGTATAAATTACCCCCCGTACTCAGTTTCTTTTAAAAAAGGTTTTTTCTGTTCTTTTAGCCTTTCATTAATTTGGATAAAATAAAAGTCGGTGGCGACTCTTGCTTACCGAAAAATTTCAATAAAGTCAGTTCACCGTATTACAGAACTGGCGACTCTGTTGGGGATTTTTCGAATAAAAGAGGGGTTATCTTAAAAAGCTTAGGATTCACTTAAATGTTTTTAATTGTTTGATTTGTTTGTTTTATTTTTAAAGGTCTTTTTGGGTATTTTGCTGTGTGAAAGATCCTACACCCGGATCTAGTGTACCTTAAGTATGTGGCCATACACCAGGGAGGCTGTACGACATGTATTGTTATGGTTGAACTGGTGGTCACCGTTAGTGCGACGCTTTGGTTTGTCCTTATGGCCCTTGAATCTGATCAAGGAGACGTTTGGCTACCGCGTGGTGTCATGAGCACTAATTCGCCTTTAGAATCTTAGTTGAACTTGACTTTGACTTATAAGAAGTAGCGAGATGGCTGGCTTTGGATTCCTGACTGAAGTCGGTTGATACTCGATGCTACACTCATTGAGATTGGACTCTAGGGATGCTTTTGGCTGGCCGATTGAGTGCTATGTTGAGACAATGCCCGCGAGAAAGATCAGGGATATGAGCACCATAGAACCCGGTTACTCTTTTATGACAGGTTGAACCAACTAAACGCAAGGAAGGAGGGTATATACCTATGGACTTCATGCAAACCTAACCTTAATGAAATTGTGTGACTTGTTTGTGTTTATTATCTACTTGGCATCATGACATCATGACATCATGGCATATCATATCCACTAACGATTTCAAGGACCAAGAAATTTATCTTTGTATTTTTTTGTAGGACATGGCCTTTGTTACTAGGGATTATGTACGACTCAACTTCATGGGGATACCTTCTGAGCTTAAGGAGCTTGTCTTAAAGGTTCCTGGAGATTCTAAGTTTGCTAAAAGACATGGTTATCTACTCCGACTGGTCACCTCTCAATTTGAAGAAGATATCATGAGAGTCCTATGCCAATTCTTTGATCCTGAGCATCATTGTTTCACGTTCCCAGATTACCAATTGGTACCTACCTTGGAGGAGTTCTCGGATTTACTTGGTATACCCATCTCTGATCATTTTCCTTTCACTGTTTTGGAGGACACTCCAAAACCCGAGACTATTGCTGCTGCATTGCACCTAAGAAGATCAGACATTGCTTCCAACTGGGACACCAAGAATGGGGTCGAAGGTCTCTCAGCCAAATTCTTATTTGGGAAAGCTCGACAATTCCTGAAAGCCATGAGTTACCCTGCCTTTGAAGATATTTTGGCTTTATTGATATATAGTTTGGTATTGTTTCCTAATCCTGATCAGTTCATTGATGTGTATGCAATTAAGATATTCTTGACTCACAATCCGGTACCTACATTACTTGGAGATATTCTACACTCTGTTCATTCCCGTATCATGAAGAAGCGAGGAACCCATGTGTGTTGCACACCTCTGCTAGCTAGGTGGTTTATTTCGCACCTTCCTCGTTTAGTGTTAAGAAATGATCAAAAGATGCAATGGTCCCAAAGGATTATGTCACTTTCTCATTCAGATATCCGTTGGCACGTCATATCTCAGGAGTACGTCACTATTATTGATCATTGTGGGAAATTCCCTAATGTGCCACTCCTTGGAATTAGAGGGGGAATCACCTACAACCCTTCATTAGCCCTACGACAGTTTGGTTATGCTCGCAGAGATGGTCCTCATCACATGATTATTGAAGGGGTCGTTTTCAACTACGAAGAAGATGTTCAAAACCAACGCCGAGAGTTCATACGCGCTTGGAACAAAGTGTACAAGGTTGATAGCAATAGTTGGGGTCAAAAGAACTCCATTCCTTTAGAGCCTTACCTCAGATGGGTGCGCACTCGAGCTCAGCGTTTTGTCATGCCGTATCCCTATGTTAGACCAGTGATTGTGGAACTAGAGTGTGAAGAAAAGGTTCCTCTGGTTATTCTCCATCCGGACATGCCTACAGATTTAGAAGAGCTACAAAGGTCATGGGTTCAGTTGAAAGAAGAAAGAGATACTTTTGAGGCCCAATTCCGTGCAAAAGAAAAGAAAGTGTTAGAGCTCACGAAACTACTTCATGCGGAGCAAGGCATCAACAACTTCATTGGATCAAAGAGAAAGCGTCCATGGGGGACTTGAAGAAGTTTTATTTTTTATTTTATTATTATTTTTAGTTGTTTTTTTTGTAATCCTAAAAATGGCAAAGAACCATAATTACAATTTAATTATTACTAATAAATTTTTTTTCTTTTCTTTTGTTTAAACAAATTTAAATTTCAAGGTCCTTGAAAATATTGCATACGCATAATCATACCATTCATAAACATTACATCACAGGTTTTATAAAACGAATATCTCATCTTCCGCTGTTTATTTCAGTGAGAAAAATGGATCTTGAACAATCTGTCAAAAATCTCCAAGCTCAGAATGCTGAGTTCCAAGCTCTGATTCTGAATTTGTCCAAGGGGCAAGACGAGCTGAAATCATTCTTGACTAAGAAGAAGAAAGCTAAGAAACCTAAAGGTGTTCTCAACCTGGGAAGAAGATTCAAAGGCCCTCTCAAAAAGGCTGAAGAGGCTGAAATTCCCAAAGACGAGGAAGAAGATGATGATGCTAGTACCAAGACCAACGCTGGAAGCAATGTAGGCTCTGCTAATCAAGATGATGATAAGGGAGACTATTTCCATGAAGAAGACTATGCTGATGAGAAGTACAGGCTACTAGAGGAACGATTGAGAAATATGGAAATTCAGAAGGTACCCGGGCTGGGTTTTGAAGAGCTAGGGCTCATTCCTGGAGTCATCATTCCTCCAAAGTTCAAGACTCCAGCCTTTGCTAAATATGATGGAATCTCCTGCTCCAAGATGCACTTGAGATCGTATGTGAGGAAGATCCAACCTCATACTGAAGACAAGAGACTGTGGATTCACTTCTTCCAAGAGAGTCTGTTTGGGACTCAACTAGAATGGTACTATCAGCTGGAGAGTGGTAACATTCGCACTTGGGAAGACATGGCTGCTGCTTTGTACAAGCAATATCAATATAACTCTGACCTCGCACCAACTCGCATGCAACTACAAAGCATGTCTATGGGACCTAAGGAAAGTTTCAATGAGTATGCTTAAAAGTGGAGAGATTTAGCTGGAAGAGTCCAACCTTCCTTGACTGATAGGGAATTGGTGGACATGTTTATGGGCACGCTAACTGGGCCATTCTATAGTCACTTGCTGGGTAGTTCCTCATCTGGTTTCACTGATCTCATATTGACTGGATGACGCATGGAGAGTGGTATTCGAAGTGGGAAGATTCAAGTAGGCGCATCTTTTGGTACTGCAAAGAAGCCCTATCATGGAAGAAATGAGTCTAATGTTGTTCATAGTCAGAGGGGCCGTAATAAGAATGATAAAAATCAGTCTGTTGGAGTTGTTCTCATATCTACACCAACACCTCAACAAGCTTCTAGACAAGGGTATCAGCGTAGGTCAGACGCACCTAGAAGGCAATTCACTAAAATCAACATGCCTTTATCTCAAGCCCTGCAACATCTGTTGAAGGCCAATCTGATCACCATAAGAGATCCTCCAAAGAACGTCACTACTACGTCTCCAAACTATGATCCTAATGCAAAATGTGTGTACCACTCTAATAGTCCTGGACACAATGTTGATAATTGCTGGGCATTGAAAAATAAGATCCAAGACATGATAGATGCTGATGAAATCGAGTTTGACCCGCCGGAAACTCCGAATGTCATTACTGCTCCCATGCCGAAACAAGACAAGACTGTTAACGCTATCATAGACACAGTCCATGTCTATGATGTGAGAGATCTGTCAACTCCTCTTCTTGACATCAAGAGAAAGCTGTTGCAAGCTGGTTTATTTCCAGATTGCGACCCGGGTTGTTATTACTGTGCGTCCCAACCCAATGGTTGTGAGAATCTAAAAAGAGGTATTCAAGGCTGGATGGGTCGTGGCACTATCAGGTTTGAAAAGATTCCTGCTATAGAAAATTTGTGCAAAGGTTTCTCCCGTGGCTTGAAGATTGAAGACGTGTCGGTAATTTCCAAAGCTCCATTGAAGATCCCAACCAAGGCTCCATTCAAGATTTTCGTTGAACCCCGTGTAGCTCCTGTGATCATCACTAAGCCTGGTCCAATTCCATATTCTTCTGACAAGGCTATCCCTTGGAACTATGGTGCCGAGGTCTATATTCAGGGGGTTAAACAAGAGCTTGTATCCGACAAAGTTGTTGAAGACGTTAATCCTGATGTGGGTAATATTGCTGGAACTAGTAAAGTGACAAGAAGCGGAAGAGTGTTTTCACCAGAAATCTCTCCAAACACTGTTGTACCTGCTGTTACGCCTACTCCTAATCAGAATGCTGATACCCAAGGTAAAGGACCGTTGCATGGACCTCTCCAGACACCAGTTGAGATCGTTACTGAAAATCCATCTTCTGAAGAAGCAAATAAGTTCTTAAAGATCATCCGCAAGAGTGATTACGACATCGTTGAACAGATGGGGCATACTCCTTCCATGATCTCTATGTTGTCACTCCTAAGTTGTTCCAAGACTCACGCCAAAGCTATGAAGAAGTTTCTAGAGGCCGCTCATGTACCACAAGAGGTTTCTGTCACTCAACTCGAGAATTGTATTGCAAACCTGGCGACAGATAACTACCTTGGGTTTTCTGACGCTGATCTAAGTCCTAGTGGAAAGAAGCATAACAAAGCTCTACATATATCCATTGAATGCGGGGGCACCACTCTAGCTCACGTGCTAGTTGACAATGGTTCATCTCTGAATGTACTACCCAAGTTGGTGCAGGACAAACTCAACCATGAAGGAATCGTGCTAAAATCCAGGGATGTGATAGTAAAAGCTTTCGATGGTTCAATGAGCACTGTATATGGCGAAGTTGAGCTCCCGATCAGAGTAGGGTCCCAGACTTTCAACACTGTGTTCTATGTGATCGACATTCATCCTGCCTATTCCTGTCTGCTTGGACGTCCTTGGATACATAGGGCAAATGCTGTGACATCAACTCTCCATCAGAAACTAAAATATCCGGCGAAAGGAAAGATTGTCACTGTGTATGGCGAGGAAGAATATGTGGTGAGCTTCATAGATGAGACCAAGTATGTTGAATTCACTGGAGAAGCTTTTGAATCTCCCCGTCAAGCTTTCGAATTGGTCCCTCAAGTGGTTCCTGAGACTAAACCCATGAATGTTGTTCCTAAAGTTACTAGAGTTCCTCCCACAATGGCCTCCCTGAAAGATGCTAAGGCTTTGGTAGAAGAAGGTGGCTGCACTATCTAGGGGCAACTACCTGACATTCCGTACAAGTCCAACAAATGGGGTTTAGGCTGCACTGCTAAAGATCAAAATGGAGAACGACATCTTCGTCCAGAAGGTTTGAAGTGTCATTTCATCAGCAAAGGAATCAACGCCATTGAAGAAGATGAAGATAATTGCAACCTAGACAAGTGGATCTTTCCTACATCAGACAAAGGGCTGAACAACTGGAAGACTGAAGACATTGTCTCTATCTCCCATAGTCAAGAGTAATTGTCGTTCTTAGTTTTGTTTGTTTTCCTTCATATTTTCCAATTTTAATTTATGTATTTCAATAAACAATAAACAATAAACTTTAAAGTCGTGTGTCTTGCCCGGGGCACAACGGTCCATTGTTAGGGCTTGTCATTTCATAAGCATATTTTCATTGAATAAAACATTGGACATTTTGTATTCAAAATTGTGTGTTCGCTTTCATTTTTCTTCTACTTTTCTATAGCTATGTGTTCTTACACACGCCCACATAATGCACTGCAAATCCATATCCACTCTGGATCCTATTGATAACGACTCTGTTATTGCTAAATATGATTTTGAAAATCCGATCTAACAAACTGAGGATGAAGGTGAGGAAGATTGTGAAGTGCCCAGAGAACTTGCCAGATTACTAGAGCAAGAAGAAAAGACCATACAGCCGCACGAAGAGCCAATTGAGGTTGTGAATATAGGTACTGACGAGGAAAAGAAAGAAATCAAGATAGGGGCAGAATTAGAGGATGTTGTCAAACAGAGGTTAATTCAGATGTTACGAGACAATGTTGAGATCTTTGCTTGGTCCTACGAAGATATGCCTGGACTCGATACTGATATTGTGGTTCATCGTCTACCTATCAAAGAAAATAGTCCTCCAGTTAAACAGAAGTTACGAAGAAGCAGACCTGACATGGCTCAGAAGATCAAAGAAGAGGTTGAGAAATAGTTCAATGCTGGTTTCTTGAAAGTTGTGAGTTATCCACCATGGATCGCCAATATAGTACCGGTACCCAAGAAGGACGGAAAGGTCAGAATGTGTGTAGACTATAGAGATTTGAATCGAGCAAGTCCTAAAGATGATTTTCCCTTACCACATATTGACATTCTAGTTGATAGCACTGCGCAATACAAAGTATTTTCTTTCATGGATGGTTTCTCAGGTTATAATCAGATTAAGATGGCACCCGAAGACATGGAAAAGACAACTTTCACTACTCCTTGGGGCACATTCTGTTACAAAGTCATGCCATTTGGGTTGAAGAATGCAGGGGCAACGTATGAGCGCGCAATGGTGGCTCTGTTCCATGATATGATTCACAAAGAGATAGAGGTCTATGTTAATGATATGATTGCAAAGTCCAACACCGAAGAAGAACATTTGGTCCACCTGCAGAAGATGTTCGATAGGTTGAAGAAATACAAGTTGAGACTGAATCCAAATAAGTGTAATTTTGGTGTGAGGTCTGGTAAGCTACTAGGGTTCGTTGTTAGTAGTAAAGGTATTGAAGTTGACACTGCGAAAGTAAAAGCCATACAAGAAATGTTGGTTCCACGGAATGAGAAAGAAGTTAGAGGATTCTTGGGACGTTTGAACTACATTTCCAGGTTTATCTCCCATCTGACCGCTACTTGCGAGCCAATCTTCAAGTTACTGAGGAAAGATCAAGCAGTGAAATGGAATGACCAATGCCAAGAAGCTTTTGACAAGATCAAGAAATATCTTCAAGAACCTCTGATTATGATACCACCTGTTGAAGGAAGACCTCTAATTATGTACTTAACAGTATTGGAGAACTCAATGGGGTGCGTACTGGGGCAACATGACGAGTCTGGTCGAAAAGAGCATGCAATTTACTACCTTAGCAAAAATTTTACCGACTGTGAAACAAGATACTCACTGCTCGAGAAAACTTGCTGTGCTTTGGCATGGGCTGCTCGCCGACTGAGACAGTATATGTTGAACCATACCACTTTATTGATTTCTAGAATGGATCCTATCATGTACGTGTTTGAGAAACCCGCTCTCTCAGGACGAATAGCAAGATGGAAGATGATATTAACAGAGTACGACATCCAGTATACAACACAGAAAGCAATCAAAGGAAGTGTGCTAGCAGATCATTTGGCCCAGCAAGCCGTAGACGACTATCAATCTATGAGTTTTGAATTTCCAGATGAAGATGTTATGCTTGTAACTGATTATGAACAACCTGGTCCGGATGAAGGACCTGAACCAGGATCCCGATGGACCATGGTTTTTGACGGAGCTTCGAACGCACTTGGTAATGGTATTGGCGCTGTAATTATCTCTCCAGCAGGTGGACACACTCCATTTACAGCAAGACTGTGTTTCGATTGTACCAACAATATTGCTGAGTATGAAGCGTGTATCTTGGGTTTAGAGCTGCCGTTGACTTAAGAATCAAGTTCTTGGAAGTATATGGGGATTCAGCCCTAGTGATTAGTCAGATCAAAGGAGAATGGGACACGAAGCATCCTAATCTCATGCCTTACAAGGATTTGGTGTTATCTTTAATTCCTCATTTCGAAGAGATTACTTTTGAACACATTCCCCGAGAGGAGAACCAATTGGCAGACGCATTAGCTACTATGCCATCCATGTTCAAGGTCAGATGGGACAACGAGGCTCCTATAGTTATTATTGAAAAATACGACGAACCGACATACTGTTACGAGATAGCTACTGACGAGGTCGAAGAAAAACCATGGTTTCATGAAGTAAAAAGATAACTCGAAGCTCAGGAATACCCTGAAGGGGCATATATCAATGACAAGAAGTTCTTAAGAAGGTTTGCTTCCAAGTTCTTCCTAAGAAATGGAACCCTATACAAGCGCAATCATGATTCAACTTTGCTTCGTTGTGTGAACAAGAAGGAAGCATAAGAGATTATGGAAGACATGCATGACGGTACCTTTGGAACTCACTCTAGTGGACATACTATGGCTAAAAAGATTCTGAGAGCGGGTTATTACTGGTCCACTATGGAAACTAACTGCCATTAGCATTCCATAACCTGTCACAAGTGTCAGTTCTATGCCGACAAAGTACACGTACCTCCAGTTCCACTGAATGTTCTGACTGCCCCTTGGCCTTTTGCGATGTGGGGCATTGATATAATCGGGGAAATCAAACCTACTGCTTCCAATGGACATCGCTTCATCCTTGTGGCCATTGATTACTTCACCAAATGGGTAGAAGCTGCTTCATTCGCCTCCGTTACTAAGAATGTGGTGGCTCGATTCATTAAGCACAACCTTATTTATCGATATGGCATCCCCGAAAGGATTATCACAGACAACGGTACCAACCTGAACAACAAAATGATTACTGAACTTTGCACGCAGTTCAAGATCAAACACCATAACTCTTCTCCCTATAGACCAAAGATGAATGGCGTAGTGGAGGCCGCCAACAAGAACATAAAGAAGATTGTACAGAAGATGACTGTTACCTACAAAGATTGGCATGAGATGTTACCATTTGCTCTTCATGGTTACCGCACTTCAGCACGCACGTCAACAGGGGCAACCCCATTTTCACTAGTCTATGGCATGGAAGCAGTGTTACCGATTGAAGTTCAGATTCCATCTCTAAGAATTATGAAAGATGCAGACTGGTGACTTGGTTATAAAGAGAATTATTCTACCACAAGGAGATCCTAGGGGCAAGTGGACTTCCACTTATGAGGGACCATTTGTAATCATGAAAATCTTCTCTGGAGGAGCAATGATACTCACTACTATGGATGGCAAAGACTTTCCATATCCTGTGAATGCAGACATAGTCAAAAAATACTACGCAAAAATAAGACCCGCTAGGTCGACGTACCTAGGCAAAAGTAAGGGCATCCCGGCGAACCAAAAGGGTTTGGGCAAAAATTAGGGATATATATAGAAAAATTGTACACCCGGCATGTTGAAAACCCTAAAGGGTGACTTGGGCAAAAAAGGGTATCCTGGTAGGCTGAAAACCTGAAAGGGCGGCCTAGGCAAAAGTTAAGGATCAAAGCGTACGACTATGTCTCGTTCAGATCACTCATCATTCAGTTCTATTACCATATCAAGTTCAAAAAGCACGGATCGATTCAATCATCTTTCTCCAACAAGCAAGGGATGAGATACTCGAAGACATATTAACAATAGCAGAATTGAAACTCAATAGGATTGTTCCCATATAGCTATCTTTCTTTTGTTTTGCTGTTTATCTTTTCTAAAAACACATAAATGTTCTCTTATTATCTTGCCTATTCATGGCTTTTCCTTAATACAAGTTTTTTTTTTCCTTTCTACTTTTCTGAGTTTTTCTCTTTCTCGAATACACAAACGTCCAATGATAATTTTGAATGAACATATGCATATGAACATGATTATCTCTTATTCTTTCCTTTTTCAAAATATCTGTCTGATTAGTAAAAAGATAGGAAAGGAAAATAGATAATGTCTAAAGCAATCCAGAAGTCCTCCCTCAGAGTCAATAATCTAGAGGAATCCCCACAGAGTAATCCTTAAGAAGATATCTTCAAATACTCCCAACTAAAGACTTTGAAGGATAGAAAAACACTTAAAAAGGGGGGGGGGGGGTTTGAAAAAGTGTAGTTTTAAAACTCTTAAGATAAAAACAATTTGCACAATGATTTTTATCCTGGTTCGTTGTTAACTAAACTACTCCAGTCCACCCCCTTGGAGTGATTTACCTCACCTGAGGATTTAATCCACTAATCAACCTTGATTACAATGGTTTTCCACTTAGATACCTTCTAAGTCTTTCTAGAGAATCCGATCACAACTTGATCTCCTCTAGTTCTTTACAAATGAATGTAAACAAATTCTTACAAGAGTTATACAATGCTTCTTAAAAAGCTATAATCACAACTGTGATATTTCTCTTAAAGTTTAAGCTTAATCTCACTAAGATATTACAACAGTAATGAAGTGAGGTTGAAGATGAAGTTTGAGAGCTTTTGAATTTGACAGCGTTTCTGTATGTTTGCACAAAGTGTTGTATTCAGCTTCTCATCAGAACTTCTATATATAGGCGTTTGAGAAGATGACCGTTGGGAGCATTTAATGTGTTGCGTGATACGTACAGCATTGCATTTAATGTTTCACTCTTTTGTCAACTACCTCGAGCCTAACTTTTCCTGCTTTTACTGACTTTGCCGTTAATAGCTTCTAACGTTCCTTTTGTCAGTCAGCGTAGCCTGATATCTTGTACTTGCTTCTGATATGATGTTTGTATAAACAACGTTTGAATATCATCATAGTCAAACAGCTTGGTGCAGAGCATCTTCTTGTCTTCTGACCTTGAAGTGCTTCTAGCGTGATACCATGAGAACTTCAGTGCTTCTGCTTCTAATCTCAAGTTCTTCTAATGCTTCAATAGACCATGTTATGATTCTGCTTGACCATCTTCTGATGTCTTGCCAGAGCATGTTCTGATGTTGCATGGTGAACCTTCTGAGTCAGTGCTTCTTGCGCTGATTTTGTGAATACTCTTTATATGTTTCCTGAAATGGAAATTGCATAGGATTAGAGTACCACATTATCTTATACAAAATTCATATACATTGTTATCATCAAAACTAAGAATATTGATCAGAAAAATTCTTGTTCTAACAATCTCCCCTTTTTTGATGATGACAAAAACATATATAATTGATATGAATTTGCAATCAGAATATCAGATGGCTAAAGACAAATACACAATTATAGCATAAGCATATAAACATAGTGTGTGAATTATGTCTCCCCCTAAGATTAACAATCTCCCCCTGAGATGAATAATCTCCCCCTGAAATAAACACTGGAAGAAATTTATAAATAAAGGACTTCCCTGAGTATTTTCCATTTCAGTTGAGACATTCACAAATGCCTAAATCTTCAGAACATTCAGAGCTTCTGCTTCTTGCTTCCATAGGATATCTTCGGAGCTTTGAATTTCTTCTAGAATCATTGCATGCTTGATTGTATCAGAACATTCTTGAATGTACCAGAGCATCATCAGAGCATCTCTACATCCTGAAATGTTTCAGAACAAACTAGACAACAAAAGTCGGAGCATGAATGAATCAGAACATAAAATATGTATTAAAGCATATAGTATGTATCAGAGTACATAAAAAATGTATCATAACATATAAGGGATAAGAATGTGTTGGAGCATATTCTATCACAAGAATATCATATCATTCTTCCTTCTTGCTTCTGATCTTGAAGCTTCACAGCACTCAGCTTGCTTCAATTTCCATGAGCATGTTTCTATATAGAATTGCTTTTCCCCATGTCTTTGCTTCTCATGTTGAGCTTTTTAGAATGTCTTCAATTCTGCAAAAAAAACTCAAAGACATAGAACTGCAAATTCTGTTAGAAATGTGGAGACTTACTCCCAACAATTGATATAATTAATCAAATCAATTATCACATTTTCTCCCCCTTTTTGTCATAACATCAAAAAGCAGAAAAGATTCAGATGAAAAACAAATCAATATGAGAGAAAAGAAGATTTCATTAATCATAAGAAGATATCAGAAGATACAGAAGCATATGCAGGAAAACAGATGCAAGAACAAGAGACAACTAACACACAAAAGACTACGACTAGCCTAGCCTAGAGACTATCTTGGCCAGAAGGTCATGAATCTCAGAAGTGCTTTCAGTTTGCTTCTTCATGAAGGTTCTGAACTCTTCATGTGCTGCATCATGCTTATCTAGGCGAGAAGCTAGACCGTCTTGATTCTATTGAAGGGCCTTGATAGCGTTCACCAGAACGGAGAGTTCAGCAGAAGAAGATGTACAGCTATCATTTAGAGGAATCGCATTACCAGCAGCAGCATCCAATGTGAGAACATCATCTTAATTTTCCTGAACAGGAACTTCCTCAGCAGGATAATTCTCAACATATTCCATCTCAACATCAGAATCTGACTCTGAAGCATCTTCAGCATATTCTGGATCAGGGATCACAGAATCTTCATTCTCCAGAGCTTGAAGAATCTCAGCCAGATTCATTGGAGGAATGAGAACAGCAACTTCTGGAGGATAGACAACTTCAGGAATAACCATGTTTGGTGCCTCCTCAGAAGGATTCATCCTTAGCCAGTTGAATAACCACTGGAAATCTCCAGTCAGAATAGGATATTGAGGCTTCCAAACAACAATCTCCCAAGAATGTGCTTCTTGTTCAGTTTCTTCCAATTCATCTACGAACTTCTTCTCCTCAAGAATTCTCCAATTCCTGATTGGATGATAGTACTTACCATCATCAAGATCCAAGCAGTAACCAGAAGATCCAGATGCTTCAGCAACGCATCTTCTCTGGATGTTCATAGCATCCAACTGAAAATCCCTTCTAAAGAGTCTCCATAGTCTCCTAGTTGCAGCTTGATCCAGCTTGGAGTCATAAGCAGCTCTTAAGGTTTCCATCTTCTTTCTGAAGCTAAGCTTAAAAAGCTCAAAGTCTTTGTCAATAGGTGGTTCAGGAGGATTAAAGGTGAATCTGTAGTCAGGGTACAGAAGGCAATAAGGTTTGGATTTTTTGGAGGGTAAGGGATGGGATAGAGAAGGTGTAGAATCAGTGGTGAAGGTTGAGGAAGATGGAATATCAGAAGGTGTTGGGGGAATGATATTTAGTGGTTCAGGGTTCAGAACTTGTGTAGAAGGAGGTGGTTGGGAACTGTTTGGGATGGAGAAAGTATTATGGGGTTCAGAAGATGAAGACTTATTCTGAGAGGAATGAGCAGCTCTCAATGCACGGAAAGAATCCCTAATGCGCTTCTCTTGAAATTCTTTGGAGTTAACCTTGTAAGGATCATAGGACAGCTTTGGCTTCTTTGCTGGCTTTGATTCTGCTTATGAAGCTTTTCTTTTTAATTTCTTTTCTTTCTTCTTCTGTTCTTTCTTCTTTAACTTAGCCAAAGAAGGAAGAACTCTTCCTCGAATCCATGCAGGATTAACAGAAGATTGAGCAATGACACATGTCTTCAAGTAGCGCTTAACAGACTTGTGTAGCTCTTCTTTGAACAGTTGTGAGAAGTTCTCAACAGGAGATCTTCTGGTCAGAATATCTGGAATTATTCTTGGAGCAGAAGTTACCTCCTCAATCAGAAGTATCCTTTGTAGATCAAAGGCATTCAGAACATGTCCTTGAATAACAGTGAAGAACTTGGGCGTGCCAACAGTTCTCAGAGCATCCATCAAATCACTCTCTACCAGAATATTTGAGATCATTCGAGCAAGAGGAATAGTGTTCTTCTTGAAATCAGGGAACTTCTTGCGTTCCTCATCTCTTGATTCTTCAATATTCGTTTTCAAGTGTTGAAATAGAATAGTTGAGAGAGAAACCTTAGTACCTTTCCCAATGCAGAAGAGAGCATACTTGTGATCCGGACTCACATACTTAGCAATAATAGATCTCTTTCGATGATAAAAAGATCCCAGAAGAATTTCAGCCCATACTCTGTAGAACGGCTTCAGCAATGTAGTTTGATTTGGTGAAGCTTTGAAAGCAGACAATTCTTCATCAACTTTTTCCCAAGCAACTCTTCCAGGGATAGCACATGTGATTCCTTCTGAATCATCAAGATCATATAGCTTCCTAATAAACTTCTCTGTTACAACAACTTCATGCCCTAGAACAAAGGAGATGATCGCAGTTGGAGTAACTGTTGCATGTGTCTAGAAATCTATCACCAAGTGAGGATAAACTGGTCCAACCAATCTCTCAAAGTAGTTTATCCATCCTTGAACCAACATTGTATCTTTGACATTGAAACTGTGTTCCAACAAACTTTCAAAGTCTACCATTGTTTCAGCCAAAACTTCCAGTTCTCCATTCGGAATGGAACAGGTCTTCTGAGGACAATACCCAAATTTGCGATGAACAAGATGTGATGAAGTCATTCCAGGTTGTGAACTTGAAGATGAAAGCATGAAGAGATTCTGAGATACAGTTTAGAACTAGGGTTTATGCAACAAAGAAAGAAAAGAGAGAGAGAGAGAGAGAGAGAGAGAGAGAGAGAGAGAGAGAGAGATGAACGAAAGAGACTATGAATGAAGAGAGAGAATGTAAAGAGATGAATTGTTGTGAAGATGAGTTTATATAGGGACGGATTTGAAATGAAATGCAATGTGTGTTAGAATGAATATGATTACAGAAAAACAAAAAATCAATTGCATTTAATGAGAAATGACATTAGGAGAGATAATGTAACTTTTGAAATGATTTGCACAGTTACCTAGGGCGGCGTCTCCTCAACTGCACGCATGCTTGTCCAAATAGAGTGAACACGTGTTCAACATCTGGAAAGCTGGTGACATCTGTTTTGCTTTAAAAGAACTTCTGAATCAGCTTAGATAATGAAACGTCGGTGATAACAGAATCAGAACTTCTAATTGATCATCATCAGAACTTCTTATAAGAAGATAAAACAATATCATTTTAGAACTAATCCATACATCAGAACTTCTCATCTTCTCATTCTGGGCATAAATCCATACTGATATTCTTCAGAATGAACTTAAACCTATCTTCAGCAAGGGGTTTTGTAAAGATATCATCCCATTGATGGTCTCTATCAACAAAGTTCAAAGATAGAACACCCTTCTGAACATAGTCCCTAATAAAGTGATGTTTGATCTCAATATGTTTAGCTTTGGAATGTAAGATAGGATTCTTAGATAAACAAATAGCAGAAGTATTATCACAGAATATAGGAATGTTACTCTCATATATCTGATAATCTTCTAGCTGACTCCTCATCCAGAGCATCTATGTACTACATCCAGCAGCAGCAACATATTCTGCTTCTGTTGTAGAGAGGGCAATGGTAGCTTGCTTCTTGCTATACCAGGAGATCAGATGACTTCCCAGAAATTGACAACTTCCAGAAGTACTCTTTCTTTCAATTCTATCTCCAGCGTAATCAGCATCACAATATCCTACTAAGTTGTACTCTTTAGATATTCTGTAGACTAAACCAACATTAGTAGTACCTTTCAGATACCTCAGAATTCTCTTAACAGCTGTTAAGTGAGATTCTCTAGGATCTGATTGGAATCTTGCACACAGACAAACACTGAATAAAATATCAGGTCTAGAAGCAGTAAGATATAGAAGAGATCCAATCATACCTCTGTACAACTTCTGATCTACCTTCTTACTTACCTCATCCTTACCTAAGATACACGTTGGATGCATAGGAGTCTTTGCTTCTTTGCTTTCAGAAAGATTAAACTTCTTCAGAAGTTCTTTCACATACTTGGTTTGGTGAACATATGTTCCTTCTGATGTTTGATTGATCTGGATCCCAGGGAAATACTTGAGTTCTCCCATCATGCTCATTTCAAACTCAGCCTGCATAGACTTAGCAAACTCCTTTCCAAGTGTAGCATTAGATGTTCCAAATATAATATCATCAACATAAATTTGACAAATTAAAAGATCCTTCTTAAATGTTTTCCAAAAGAGAGTAGTATCCACTTTTCCTCTAGTGAAATCATTATCTAGAAGGAAAGAACTTAATCTCTCATACCAAGCTCTAGGAGCTTGCTTCAATCTGTATAATGATTTCTTTAGTTTAAAAACATGATTTGGAGACATAGAGTCTTCAAAGCCAGGAGGTTGATGGACATAAACTTCTTCATCTATATAACCATTTAGGAAAGCACTCTTAACATCCATCAGATATAGAGTGATGTTATGTTGAGTGGCAACAGAAATCAATAAGCGAATAGATTCTAACTTGGCCACTGGTGCAAAGGTTTCAGTATAGTCAATACCTTCTTTCTGACTATAACCCTGAGCCACCAGTCTGGCTTTGTTTCTTACAACTTCTCCTTTTTGCTTAGCTTGTTTCTAAAGACCCACTTAGTACCAATGATGTTAAATACTTTTAGTCTAGGAACAAGATCCCATACATCATTCCTTGTAAATTGATTTAGTTCTTCTTGCATGGCAATTATCTAGTCTGCATCTTCTAGAGCTTGATCAACAGAAGTTGGCTCGATCAAAGAGACAAGACCTAATTGACATTCTGCATTGTTCTTAAGGAATTCTCTTGTTCTGATAGGATCATCCTTCTTTCCAAGAATGATATCGTCTAAATGAGCAGAGGTGAGTCTAGAATATCTTCTGATAGTTGGCTCTTCAGAAATTCTGAGATTCTCTAAAGATGTAGCAACTTGATCTTCTGATCCTTTTCTTCTTAGATCTTCAGCTTCTGAAACTTTGCTTCTTGGTTCTTCAGCTTCTGATATATCAATATCTAAATCTGCAAAATTCTCAAACTGCTTTGGCTTTTCAAGACCAAGCTTATCATCAAATCTGATATTGATTGATTCTTCAACAACCAATGTTTCAGTATTGTATACTCTATAGCCTTTAGAGCGTTCAGAATATCCAAGAAGGAAACACTTATGTGCCTTAGAATCAAACTTACCAAGATGATATTTAGTATTTAGAATAAAACAGACACATCCAAAAGGATGAAAATAAGAAATGTTGGGATTTCTGTTCTTCCACAATTCATAAGGAGTCTTATTTAGAATAGGTCTTATAGAGATTCTAATCTGAATATAGCATGCAGTGTTTATTGCTTCTGCCCAGAAATGCTTAGCCATATTGGTTTCATTGATCATGGTTCTGGCCATTTCTTGTAGAGTCCTATTCTTTCGTTCTACAACTCCATTTTGCTGTGGAGTTCTAGGACAAGATAAATCATGGGCAATACCATTTTCTTTGAAGAACTCCTCAAAGAATCTGTTCTCAAATTCACCACCATGATCACTTCTGACCTTTATGATTTTACACTCCTTCTCAGATTGAATCTGAGTGCAGAATTCAAAGAACACTGAATGAGACTCATCCTTGTGATTTAAAAACTTTACCCATGTCCAGCGGCTATAATCATCTACGATGACTAATCCATATTTCTTCCCTCTGACAGATGCTGTTTTGACTGGGCCAAACAGATCAATGTGCAGATGTTCTAGCGGCCTAGAGGAAGAAACAACATTCTTAGACTTGAATGCAGGTTTGGAGAACTTGCCCTTTTGACATGCTTCGCAAAGAGCATCTGATTTGTATTTCAGATTAGGGAGTCCTCTGACCAGATTTAGTTTGTTAATCTGAGAAATCTTTCTCAAACTAGCATGGCCTAATCTTCTGTGTCAGACCCATTGCTCTTCACTAACAGACATAAGACAAGTTACCTTCTGATTCTTAAGATCTTGAAGATCAATCATGTAAATGTTATTCTTTCTCTTGCCTGTAAATAGGATTGAGCCATCCTTCTGACTTACAGCCTTGCAAGACTTTTGATTAAAGATTATGTCATAACCATTATCACTTAATTGACTTATGGACAACAAGTTATGTGTTAATCCGTCTACCAGAAGAACATTAGTTATGGAAGGAGATTTACCAGTACTTATGGTTCCTGAGCCAATAATTTTGTCCTTCTGATCTCCTCCAAACTTAACTTCTCCAGCAGATTTAAGCACCAGGTCTTGGAACATAGACCTTCTTCCCGTCATGTGTCGAGAGCACCCAGAGTCCAGGTACCATGACATGCTTTTCTTTGTCTTCTTTACAGCCAAGGATATCTACAACGGGAATAATCTTTTCCTTAGGTACCCACATCTTCTTGGGTCCTTTCTTGTTAGTTCTCCTTAAGTTCTGATTGAACTTGGGTTTAGCATTATAAAAAACAGGAGGTACAGTATGATATTCCTTATTCTGAGTTACATGATATTTTCTAGGTTGTGTCACATGCTTCTTAGTGTGTGTAATGTGAAAGCTTTTGGCATGTGATGTGAGCCTAATATCATGGGAGAATCCCCCTCATAGCCAATGCCAACTCTCTTGTTTCCAGAAACAACATATATCATAGAAGCAAGATGACTTCTGCCAATACTTCTAGATAAGAACTTTCTAAAGCTCAAGTCATATTCTTTCAGAATATGGTTCAGGCTAGGAATAGACTTTTCTGAGTCAGAAGGAGATCCAACATCTTTGGATAATTTTAAGACTTTTTCCTTCAGTTCAGAATTTTCCACTTCCAGCTTCTTAGTTTTAGATTCAAATAGCTTTTTCAGCTTTTTGTATTTGATACTAAGATGAGCCTTGAGTTCCAAAAGTTCTGTTAGACAAAAAACTAACTCTTCTCTAGATAGTTCAAAAAATACCTCTCCAGAATCTGATTCTGATGTAGATTCTGATCCATCATCAACTGTGGCCATCAATGCAATGTTTGCCTGCTCGCCTTCAGAGTCTGATTCTGATTCTAATGAATCTGAATCATCCCAAGTTGCCATAAGACCTTTCTTCTTATGAAACTTCTTCCTGGGCTTCTCCTTCTGAAGCTTTGGACACTCACTTTTGTAGTGACCTGGCTCATTGCACTCGAAGCAAGTGACCTTCTTCTTGTCATATCTTCTGCTTCCAGAAGATTCTCCTTTTTCAAGCTTCTTAGAACTTTTGAAGTTCTTGAACTTCCTATGCTAGCTCTTCCAGAGTTGGTTTACCCTTCTGGAGATCATGGACAGATCATCTTCTTCTTCTGATTCTGATTCTTCAGAATCTTCTTCTTCAGCCTGAAAAGCGTTAGTGCATTTTTTTATAATTGGATTTTAATGCAATAGACTTACCTTTCTCCTGAGGTTCATTAGCATCCAGCTCAATTTCATGACTCCTCAGGGCGCTGATCAGCTCTTCCAAAGAGACTTCATTCAAATCCTTTGCTATCTTGAATGCAGTCACCATTGGGCCCCATCTTTTGGGCAAGCTTCTGATGATCTTCTTGACATGATTAGCCTTGGTGTATCCCTTGTCAAGAACTCTTAATCCAGCAGTTAGCGTTTGAAATCTTGAGAACATTTTCTCAATGTTTTCATCATCCTCCATCTTGAAGGCTTCATATTTCTAGATCAAGGCAAGAGCTTTGGTCTCCTTGACTTGGGCATTTCCTTCATGAGTCATTTTCAATGATTCATATATGTCATAGGCAGTTTCCCTGTTAGATATCTTCTCATATTCAGCATGAGAGATAGCATTCAGCAAAACAGTCCTACACTTGTGATGACTTTTGAATTTCTTCTTTTGATCATCACTCATCTCTTGTCTTGAGAGCTTTACACCACTAGCTTTCACTGGATGTTTGTAACCATCCACCAGAAGATCCCATAAGTCACCATCTAAACCAAGAAAGTAACTTTCAAGTTTATCTTTCCAATATTCAAAGTTTTCACCATCGAATACTGGTGGTCTAGTGTAATCATTGTTACCATTTCCATTGTGTTGCTCAGCAGAGCCAGATGTAGATGTAGTTGTTGGAATTTCACCAGCCATCTAAACTTTGTGTTTTTCTCTTCCTGAATCTTTTCTAACACGGTTAAGTGCTTGCACCTAGAACCGGTGCTCTGATGCCAATTGAAGGATAGAAAAACACTTAGAAAGGGGGGTTTGAATAAGTGTAGTTTTAAAACTCTTAAGATAAAAACAATTTGCACAATGATTTTTATCCTGGTTCGTTGTTAACTAAACTACTCCAGTCCACCCCCTTGGAGTGATTTACCTCACCTGAGGATTTAATCCACTAATCAACCTTGATTAATATGGTTTTCCACTTAGATACCTTCTAAGTCTTTCTAGAGAATTCGATCACAACTTGATCTCCTCTAGTTCTTTACAAATGAATGTAAACAAATTCTTACAAGAGTTATACAATGCTTCTTAAAAAGCTATAATCACAACTGTGATATTTCTCTTAAAGTTTAAGCTTAATCCTAAGATATTAACACAGTAATGAAGTGAGGTTGAAGACGAAGTTTGAGAGCTTTTGAATTTGACAGCGTTTCTGTATGTTTGCGCAAAGTGTTGTATTCAACTTCTCATCAAAACTTCTATATATAGGCGTTTAAGAAGATGACCGTTGGGAGCATTTAATGCGTTGCGTGATCCGTACAGCATTGCATTTAATGTTTCACTCTTTTGTCAACTACCTCGAGCCTAGCTTTTCCTGCTTTTACTGACTTTGCCGTTAATAGCTTCTAACGTTCCTTTTGTCAGTCAGCGTAGCCTGCTATCTTGTACTTGCTTATGATATAATGTTTGTATAAACAACGTTTGAATATCATCAGTCAAACAGCTTGGTGCAGAGCATCTTCTTGTCTTCTGACCTTGAAGTGCTTCTAGCGTGATACCATGAGAACTTCAGTGCTTCTGCTTCTGATCTCAAGTTCTTCTGATGCTTCAATAGAGCATGTTCTGATTCTGCTTGACCATCTTCTGATGTCTTGCCAGAGCATGTTCTGATGTTGCATGCTGAACCTTCTGAGTCAGTGCTTCTTGCGCTGATTTTGTGTATACTCTTTATATGTTTCCTGAAATGGAAATTGCATAGGATTAGAGTACCACATTATCTTATACAAAATTCATACACATTGTTATCATCAAAACTAAGAATATTGATCAGAACAATTCTTGTTCTAACAGACTTAGCTCCTCGACGGAATTTACGTCTTCAACACTGCCGGTTCTCCGACCCTTGCTCTCCTCCAACATGGTTTATTAATATCTCTTATCCCCAGTCAGGGTACATCAAGTTACTATTCATCCCCAAGCAGAAATCATAAATCCCCAGTTGTATATCTTCCAGACAAGATAAAGACATCGGGGTCCCGACCAAAATACTTCATATGATATGAATCATGAGCATACATCACATACATATCCATACATTGCATATGGTGTCTCATGATAAACTCATAACATACAAAGTTTCTCATTTATTTCGAGGAACTCATTACATAATACATGCATCATGACATTGCATAAAAACTTGCTATACCTATTGCAGAATACAGGTACAAACAGATGAATGAAATCTCTAACTTTCCAAGATCTAATTCAGTTACTACGAACGGTACTAACACGGTCAACGCTCAAAGATCTAATTCTATCATCACGAACGGTGTATACATGGTCATTTCAAAGATCTAATTTATTTACCACGAACGGTGATGACACGATCATTTTCAAAGATCTAATTCAGTTACTACGAATGGTACTGACACAGTCAACCCTCAGGGATCTAATTCCTTCATCACGAACAGTGTGGACACAATCAATTACTTCCTAAAGTCTAATTCAGTTACTACGAACGGTGCTGACACGACAAGAGATCTAATTCTATCATCACGAACGGTATAGACACGATCATCTTTCCAAGATCTAATTCAGTTGCTACGAACGGTACTGACATAATCAACCTTCAAATATATAACTCTATTATCACGAACGATGTAGATGTAATCAACTGTCAAAGTCTAATTCAGTCACTACGAACGGTGCTGACACGACCAACTCTCAAGGATATAATTCATTTACTACGAACATTAATGACACGATCAACATTCAACAACTACTTCTCAAACACTTCCAGTTCAGAAGTAGTCTAATGTATGACTTATCTCAATGCTCATATGGATGGCATCTCTAAGCCCATCCCCCGGTGATACAAATTTTTGGGTAATCTAGTGTTCAATCTTCTTCCACCTTCACATACCGATTGAGATACAAACCACTCTAAATCTTCAGGTTTAAGAAAATTGAACAGGGGCAGCTGTCATACCCCAAAATTTTCCCATCTTATTTCTCTTAATTCAAACTCATATCAAAGTTCAAGGCTCAAAGACACCCCTCCTAAACAATGGCTCAAGAAACTAGGGTTTGTGTTTTTCTGAAGAAAATCAATGGATCAAAGGCCCCAATGCATCTCATATGACTTATGATGTTTCAAACTATCTCCATGACAAAATTCAGGCCTCAATTCAAAGGATTGGTCACTCAATTGCTCAGAAAGTCAACAGTCGACTAGTTTGACCTAAAAGTCAACTGTGGTCAAAGTACAGTCAAAACTCCTGATTTTTTGTCAAAAACCTTATTTTGAAGTATCATTCACCATTTTATCAAGGATTGATCATGGTTCATCAAGAAAAGATCAGAAATCAACAACACCAAAAGTTTCTAAATTAGGGTTTTCCTAAGAGAAAGTCAACCGAACTTTGACCAGCCATAACTCCTACATGGAACATCAGAAATTTTCCATCCAAATATCAAATAGAATCAAATTGAATTCTCTACAACTTTGTCTCTCACATGCCAAGTCCAAAAATGCTCCATTTGAGAGATATGAATCAAAAGATTATAGGTCCTTTTTGAAGGTCAACCAAAAGCAGCTTTTTGTCAAAGCCCATATCATCAAGATAAAATATTCAAATGAAAAAAAGCTTTCAAAGTGGCTTGTAGAGGACATCTTGAGGTTTCCAAAAAGTCCTATAACTCCCCCATACCTTAAAAATTGAGGGAGATATTCCTTGTCAAATTTGGACAAATTTGGGAAGAAAAATGTGAAGGAAAAGGGTTCAAAATGAATTTCTTTGCAAAGGGGCCCAATCTTTCTTGGCCCAATCTTCACTCTCAAGTTATCCAAAACCTCAAAATTGAATTTCCACGAAATTGTTTGATTTATTTGATTTATTATGAATTTTTTATTTATTTAAAAATGATTAAAATTAAATAAATCAATAGAAAATCAAAGATATGGTTTAAGGGATCAATTTGAATCAAATCCAATCATCATTTATCCCCATATTCCATATAATTTCATTCTCCCAAGATTGATTAAAAAATATTGGAATTGAGCAAATTTTAATAAGATTGAAAATCATATTTTCAATCAAATTTTTCAAATTGGCAATCAAGGATTCAAGGAGATTTGATCCAAATTTGTTGACCTATTTCACACTATTATAAATAGTGAACAAGGGCAGACCCCTAGGACACGTTTTTTGCAGCTCCAAGAACACTAAGCAAGTTTCTAAAAATTCAAGAAATTTGGAATTCGGTTTTGAAGTTGGAGAGCAATTCAGGGAGGTTTGAAGATCCTAACATGTTCCTTGAAGGTTTCTGAAGTTGTTTGGCTACTCACATGCAAACAAAACCCCCAGAAATACCTCCATTAAGCCAAGGTATGTCGTTTTAGATTCAAGGTCGAATGCATTGATTCGCGCATGATTCATGGATTTTGTTTGCATATTATTGTTTATGATGCTTCCATGAATGATTCTGGATGCTTAATCGAATTTCTGTGCGTGTTTGTGAATAATTTCCATGTTAGGGTTCATATTTTGATTTTGGGGGTTTTTGGTTTAGAAGGTTTTGGACATTAATATTGGTACAGGTGTGTTCGCGTGGATGAGAGGATCATGAACATGGTCCTGGATTTAAGTTTTGTGCATGTATGAGGGTCTTTGTAATTTGTAGGTGTGATAGGTACGCTCTTTTACAGCTAGTCTGTTAAAAGCGCTGTAAAAAGAGTATTTACAGGTTATGAGTTGTCATCACATTACTGGCCAAATTTTCAAATTTTGCGCGCGCTGGCCATTAGTCACGTTATTTTATATTTGTTTCATTAAAAGCGTATGTTAAACAAAAAGGGCGCTTGGTTGGAATGGCAAAGAATCTTGTGCGAACTGAGGGTGCGTGGGTTCGATCCTCGCTTCCCTCTATATTTTTTGGTAAAAGGCAATACTCAGATCCCTTACGCATCGCTTGAGGAAAGCCCATGGTGTGTCCTCGTATCCAAACCATTGAGGGGCTGCAGGGATGAATCCAACTTTCTAGGATTGCAGACGTATCATGCTCCCTACAGACCTTACCACACAGGATTACCAGCTAAGTTTTCAAATTTTCCTTTTTATTTTCTATTTATTAAATAATTAGTTTTCTATTTAATTGTTTTTTCTTATTTATGTTTTTTTATATAAAATTTCTTTTAATCTTTTTTCTTCTTTTTTTTCCTAAAATCGTAATCATTTATTTTTAATATTTATTTTATAATTAAATAATTAATTTGGTTTAATTGTTAATAACCTTTTTTTTATTTATTTAATTAATATTTGTTTAATTATTTAATTAATTGTAAATGCTTTTATTAATTGATAAAAAATACATATTAGGGTTAGTAATTTAATCGAAAACCTTTTTTTGCCGATTTAATTAATTAGGTTGAAAACCAATAATTAATTAATCTGTTTTTATTTATTCTATTAACCATAGTTAATTTGTGCCCAAATCAGGATTTACGAAGATCATGCCTACACTGAATTTTGCCCTTTTTCTTTGTGTAGCTTTTCAAGATTACCATCAGGATTTGTCCGACTACGCGCCATATCAGATCAAAAAGCTAAGTCCCTGATTTAATTATTATTTTAAATATTATTTATTTTTGCCTTATAAAATATAAATTAGGGTTTACTTTCGAATGTTAATGAACTCCTCCTACACTCACCCCTTGTTGTTTATTTTTCCTTTTCCAATTCTCAGGGTTAACCAACCGGTCAAAACTCAAATGTTCGGTAACCCTAAAACTCGTTCTCTTTTATTTTAATTATTACTTATGTCATACTATTTGCTTTATTGGGGTTTTTTATCTTTATTGCTTTTTCCCCCTCCCCATGGCTTATTATGTAACTGCTCCTGGACTATATTGTGTGGCCTTGAAAGCACTTAACACTGCTTATTATTATTACTGCGTGGTTAGTAATTTAGGGAGTGCAACTTTGAACTGAATGTAGAATAACTAATCATAAGATAATTATCTGAATTAATCACGTGATTGTGCACCCACACACCTTTCATGGTAACCTCTCTTGTTGCCCGTTGCCTGTTGCCTTGTTGCCTTGTGTTTTTAGTGCAGAAAGCCAAGTCCCTGGAATCCAAAGACGCCTCAGCAATGTTGCCCTCAGTTCATTTAGATCATAAGTCCCAATGATGCTGCCTTCGATTCGCTAATATGATCTCGTCCCTCGAAGTTGCCTACGAAATGCTGAGGTGTCCTCTGGTTGCCTAATAATGATGGCTATTCTGATCCTTCCCTTAGACTACCTGCCCTCTCTATGGCAAGGGACAGTCTTATGGCGAACGATAATTTCGACGACCCTTCAACCTCCAAATAAAAGGACTTCCTACCCTCTTATCGTATGGATAGCCCTGAAAGGCTAAAAGAAATCTATTACAATACCATGGTAATTTGCCCTTAATTGCATGCTCTGGTTTAAATTTCTTTTTCTACCCTTTTCTTAAAAAACTTCAAAAAGGCTACGCTCACTTACGAGCTAAAGTCCTTATTTTCTTCTTCTACATTTCTAAACTTTTGAAAACAAAAAGAGCAAAGCAATTAAGAGCCCATGGAAAACCATGGATGCAAAGGGTACCTTAGAATTCTATTAATTTCTTTTCCCACTCAGAATAACATCACTCTGTATCAGATGGATGTTAAGAGTGCCTTTTTAAATGGTTATATAGATGAAGAGGTATATGTCTATCAACCTCCTGGTTTTGAAGACTCTAAGTCTCCAGAACATGTTTTTAAGTTAAAGAAATCATTATATGGCCAGAAGCAAGCTCCCAGAGCTTGGTATGAAAGATTAAGGTCTTTCCTTCTGGATAATGGTTTCAATAGAGGAAAAGTGGATAGAACTCTCTTCTGTAAAACCTTTAAAAAGGATATTTTAATTTGTCAAATATATGTTGATGATATTATATTTGGAACATCTAATGCTACACTTGGAAAGGAGTTTGCTAAGTCTATGCAGGCAGAGTTTGAAATGAGCATGATGGGATAACTCAAGTATTTCCTTGGGATCCAGATTAATCAAACTTCTGAAGGAACTTATGTTCATCAGACCAAGTATGTGAAAGAACTTCTGAAGAAGTTTAATCTTTCAGAAAGCAAAGAAGCAAATACTCCTATGCATCCAACGTGTGTATTAGGTAAGGATGAGGTAAGTAAGAAGGTAGATCAGAAGCTTCATAGAGGTATGATTGGATCTCTTCTATATCTTACTGCTTCTAGATTTGATATTTTATTCAGTGTATGCCTAGGTGCTAGATTCCAATCAGATCCTAGAGAATCTCACTTAACTGTTGTTAAGAGAATTCTAAGGTATCTGAAAGGTACTACTAATGTTGGTTTAGTCTATAGAAGATCTGAAGAATACAACTTAGTAGGATATTGTGATGCTGATTTCGCTATAGAGTTGAAAGGAAAAGTACTTCTGGAAGCTGTCAGTTTCTGGGAAGTCATCTGATCTCCTGGTATAGCAAGAAACAAGCCACAATAGCCCTCTCTACAACAGAAGCAGAATATGTTGCTGCTGCTGGATGTAGTACACTGATGCTCTGGATGAAGAGTCAGCTAGAAGATTATCAGATATATGAGAGTAACATTCCTATATTCTGTGATAATACTTCTGCTATTTTTTTATCTAAGAATCCTATCTTACATTCCAAAGCTAAACATATTGAGATTAAACATCACTTCATTAGGGACTATGTTCAGAAGGGTGTTCTTTCCTTAAACTTTGTGGATACAGAACATCAGTGGGCTGATATCTTCACAAAACCCCTTGCTGAAGATAGGTTTAAGTTCATTCTGAAGAATATCAGTATGGATTTATGCCCAGAATGAAAGGATGAGAAGATCTAATATATGGATTAGATTTGAAATGCTTATTTATTTTCTTATCAAATGTTCTGGATATGTTGATCATTGAGATACTCTGATTCTGTTATTGCGAATGTTTCATATGTCTAAGTTGATTCAAAATTTCTGTTAAAGCAAAACAGATGTCACCAGCTATTCCAGATGATGAACATGTGTTCATTCTGAAGGGACAAGCATGAGTGCAGTTGATGAGACGCTGCCCTAGGTAACTGTGCAAATCATTTTAAATTTCACGTTATCTCTCCTAACATCATTCAACATTAATTATGATTGATTCAAATTCTGTAATTTCTCCCATTTAGAATTTCATTGCATATTATTTCAAATTCGTGCCTATATAAACGCATCTCTCACTCATTTCATCTCTTTCCATTCATCTTCACTGTTCATTGTTTATGCACTTTTGCCTCTTTTTCTCTCTTTTCAAAAACCCTAAAGTTACGAAACCCAGTAATCTCAGTTGTGCTTCAATGGCTTCTTCATCCAATGTTCAACGCAAGGTTTCGTCTTCTCAACAATAACAACATAAGAAATTTGTCTCTACTCCATTGAAGACGTGTTTGATTCCATATGATGAACTGGAAGTTCTCTGTGAATCCATGATAGATTTTGAAAATCTGTTGCACGTGATTTCAAAATCAAAACTGGTATGTTGGTACAAGGATGGGCAAACTATTTTGAACGTCTAATTGGACCAGTTTACCCTCTCTTGGTTAAAGAATTCTTGACTCATGCCACTGTTACCCCAACTACTATCATCTCCTTCGTGTTAGGTCAAGAAGTAGTTGTCTCTGAGAATCTGATAAGGAAGCTATATAGTCTGGAAGATTTGGGTGGGATAACTGGTGCTCTCCTTGGTAGAACTGATTGGGAAAAAGTTCATCCAGAGTTGTTTACTTCTGGAACAAGCTCTCCTCACTCTACAAATTTGAAGCCTTCATACAGAGTTTGGGCAAAGATCATTCGGGGATCTTCCTATCACAGAAAATCCACAAACTCTGCTACCTACATAAGTCAAGATCAAAAGTTCATTCTGTACTGCATTGGAAAGGGTATGAGGGTCAACCTGCCTCATGTTTTGTTCAATCATCTGTTTACTCGTGTAACAGAATCAAGGGAAGCAGAACGTCTGAAGTATCCCAAGATTAAGAAAAATACCATTCCTATGGGAAGATTGATATCAGACATTTTGACTGAAAGTGGTGTGATAGATACTCTGAGAGCAGCTGGCTCTATTCAAGATCTGAAAGTTGTTTGTGGGAATATTCTGACTGCTCAGTCTTTGAGAAGAATGCAGTTGATTGAAAAAGTGACCACCACTCCTAAGGTGTTTCCTGATATTCTGACCAGGAGAACTCCTGTTGCTGATTTCCCTCAGATGTTCAAGGAGGAACTATCAAAATCAGTTCAACTTTATCTGGAATCTTGTGTAAGAGACCAGTCAGAAGTTGACCCTGCTTGGATTCGTGGAAGAACTCTTCCATCTTTGGATGAGTTAAAGAAAAAGGATAAGAAGAAGAAACAGGAGAAGCTGAAGAGAAAGGTCACAGAAAAAGGTCCTGCTTCTAAGAAAGCTACAAAGCATATGAAATCTTCAGGTATTTTTATCTCTGACTATGTATCTGTTAATAGTTCTGACTACGTATCAACAGAGTCCCTCAAAGTACCTAGAACTTCTGAAGCTCATAGAAGATATTGATAATGTAGACACCTCCAGTTTACATTCTACCTCTGACCTTCCCCCTCAAAAAAGACCATCACCTTCTGAACTTCCATCCTCTTCCACCACCACTAAAAGAAATCGTCCACTTCATTCTGAACCAACTCTTGTCCCCCAACCTTTATCTGTTGTCTTTCCCCAAATTCCTTCTGAAAATATCTTTTCAACCACCTCCATTCCTTCTGCAATCTCACCAATAAATGACCCTTCAACCACCTCCACAGTAGATTCATCATCCCCTCTATCCTCTTCAACCACCTCTGCTTTGTTCTCCAGAGAACCTGAACCCTATTTCATTCTTAACCCAGACTCTCCTATCACCCGTATCAGAATCAACCCTCTTAAACCCTCTATTGATATTCGTTTTAAATTATTAAAGTATAAGGTACGGACAGGGTTAGATGCTCTGAAAGTTGCTCATGACTCCAAGCTGGATCATGTAGCTGCTGGGAAGCTCTGGAGAGCTTTTGGTGAAGAGATACATGCTGACTTTCAGGATCTTCAGAAAGATTGTTTGGCTGCAGCTCCTGGTCCTTCTGGATTCTTCTTGGTGTATGATGATGGAAGATACTATCATCTCATCACCAACTGGAAGCCTCTGGAAGAGAAGCAGTTTGTTGATGAGTTGGAAGAAGAAAATCCTCTGGTAATTGTTGCGTGGAAGCCACATCCATACAAGGTTCTGACTGGAGATTTTTAGATGTTGTTCAACTGGTTCAGGGAGAACCCTCTGGATAAGGCTCCTGAATTGGTTTACCCACAAGTTGAGTACCCTCCAGAACCTGAAATTCCTGTTTTCAGAGGGTTACCTTCTGAAGAACATCCTGCTGAAGATATTCTTGTTGAGGAAAATCATGAAGATGTTCAAATGGTTGAAGCTGATGCTAATCATCCTGTTCTGGAAAACAGTTTTGATGTTACTTCTGCTGGTTCTTCTGTTTATGTTCTGCTGAACATTATGAAGGAGCTCCAACAGAATCAAGCAAGCTTGGCTAGTCATCTGGATAAGCAAGATGACACCAACGTCGAGATCAGAACTTGGATGAAGACCCAAGAAGAAGCCTCTAAGAAGCAAGATGAAGACACTTCTGAGATTAAGAACCTTTTGGCCGCCTTAGCCTCTAGGTTTATCCAGTCGTAGTCTGTCTTGTGTCTTAGTTGGTTTTTCTTTGTTTCTGCATCTGTTTGCTTGCATCTGCTTTTGTATTATCTTCTTCTGATTAATCAATGAAATATCTTTTTCTTTCTTCACTCTGTGTGTCTTTCATCTGAATCTTTTATGATTTTTGATGTTATGACAAAAAGGGGGAGAAATGTGATAATTGAATTGATTTATAATATCAGTTGTTGGGCTTAAGTCTCAACATTCCTAACAATTATTTTGCAAGATTTTTGTCTTTGATAGTTTTTGCAGGAATGAGATATTTTGGACAAGCTCAATATGAGAAGCAAATACATGGGGAAAAGCAATTTTAAAGCTCTTAAAGATTTGAAGCAAGCTTAGTGCTCTGAAGCTTCAAGTCCATAAGCAAGAAATGCTGTGATCAAACCTAGAAGCTCTAATACAAGAAGTCTCAAGTTTTGATGGATCAAATACATAGAAGACTGAAGACATAAGAGCTCTGATACAAGTGATCACAAAGAGAAATTCAAAGTTCTGAAGCTGTCCGATGGAAGCTCTGAAGAGAAGCTCTGAATGTTCTGAAGTTCTAGTTCAACGTGAAAGTCTCAACTGAAATGGAAAAATACTCAGGGAAGTCTTTTATTTATAAATTCTTCTAGTATTAATTTCAGGGGGAGATTGTTAATCTCAGGGGGAGACATATTCACACACTCTGATTATATGCTTATGCTATATTTGTGAAATTGTCTTTGTTCATCTGATATTCTGGATACAAATTCATATCAATTATATATGTTTTTGTCATCATCAAAAAGGGGGAGATTGTTAGAACAAGAAATGTTCTGATCAGTATTCTTAGTTTTGATGATAACATTATGTATGAATTTTGTATAAGACAATGTGGTACTCTAATCCTTTAAGTTTTCCATTTCAGGAAATATATAAAGAGTATGCACAAATCAGCATTCAGAAGCACTGACTCAGAAAGTTCTGGATGGCTTCATCAGACCATGCTCTGGCAAGACATCAGAAGATGGTCCTGAAGAATCAGACCATGAATTGGAAAGCATCAGAAGAATGGAAGTCAGAAGTACAAGCTCTGAAAAGTTCTGATGGTATCACGCTTGTCATACCCCAAAATTTGCCCATACTATTTCTCTTGCTCAAACTCAAAGTCAAGGCACATAGCTCTAAGACACATCCTCCTAAACAAGGTTCAAGAAACTAGGGTTTTGTTGTTCTAAGGAGAAATCAATGGATCAGAAGCTCCAAGGTATCCCATATGGTCTATGATACTCCACACTACCTCCATGACAAATTTCAGGTCTCAATTCAAAAGATTGATCACTCGATTGCTTAGAAAGACAACAGTCAACTGGTTTGACCAAAAGTCAACTGTGGTCAAAGTACAATCAAAACTCCTGATTTTTTGTCAACATCCTTATTTTGAAGTATAATTCACCATTTGATCAGTAATTGATCATCAAGGTTGTTAAAATCTCGATTTAAAACCTAAACTCTATAGATTTCACGTTTCTAGGTCATCATTTCGTGTTAAATCGCAGGTAAAAACCTTTTTATGTAAAATCGTAGTCCGGAACGATTTTAAGTGATTTTACTTTTTTTTGTCAAAATTTATAAATCACATTTTATATTTTGGCCCATAAAATTTTTTCTATAGATTTTTAATTTTATTCACATTCATATCTTGGTTATAATATTAAAGAATCTTTAATATTTGGAAATGATGTCGTAGAAGGATTGAATTTTGATTAAGTTGAAGAAGATGATGAAAAGATTTGTTTTTTTGAACTTGAAAAACTTATGAAACTATTGTTTGTTTATAATCTTTAGGATATTATATTTTATGATTTGGTGGACAATTTATATAGTTTGATACAAATTTTTGAATATTACACTTTATTATGATGATATAATATATTTTTGCTTTATAATTAAGTTAAAATTTTAAATAATTAATGCATTTAGAATATTATATAAGTATGTATATATGTCGTATATATAAATTTAATATAATTTTAATGAGGTAAACTCTATGATTTTACGTTTCGATTTTACGTTTCGATTTTACCTAGTCAAAACGAGTCAAGGTAAAAACTCGATTCTGACAACCTTGTTGATCATAGTTCATCAAGAAAAGATCAGAAATCAACAACACCAAAAGTTTCTAAATTAGGGTATTCATAGGAGAAAGTCAACTGAACTTTGACCAGCCATAACTTTCACATGGAACATCAGAAATTTCCCATCCAAAGCTAATTTTGAAGGAAATTGAATTCTCTACAAATTTGTCTCTCACATGCCAAGTCTAAAAATGCTTCATTTGAGAGATATGGATCAAAACATTACAGGTCCTTTTTGGAAGTCAACCAAAAGCAGTTTTTTGTCAAAGCCAATATCATCAAGATAAAACCCTCAAATGGAAAAAAATTTCCAAAGTGGCTTATAGAGGACATCTTGAGGTTTCCAAAAAGTTCTAGAACTCTTCCATACCTTAAAAATTGAGGGAGATATGCCTTGTCAAAGTTGGATAATTTTGAGAAGAAAAATGTGAAATAAAAGGCTCCAAAATGAATCTTTTTGCAAAGGGACCCAATCTTTTTTGGCCTAATCTTCACTCGCAAGTTATCCAAGGTCTCAAAATTCAATTGCCACGAAATTGTTTGATTTATTTGATTTATTATGAATTTTTATTCATTTAAAAGTGATTAAAATTAAGTAAATCAATAGAAAATCAAAGATATGGTTTAAAAGATCAATTTGAATCAAATCCAATCATCACTTACCCCCATATTCCATAAAATTTCGTGCTCCTCATAATTTATTGAAAATTTTTGGAATTTGGCAAAGATAGAAAGATTGGAAATCATATTTTCAATCAATTTCTTCAAATTGACAATCAAACATTTCAAGGAGATTTACTCAAATTATGTTGACCTAAATACTCCTACTATATAAGCAACACAATTGCAGACCAAAAGGGGAGATTTTTGACAAGGATTCTGCAGGCAGAGGCACACGTTCATAATCCAAAAATTGAAGAAAATCTTGAAATCAGTTTGAGAGGTTGGAGGAGATTCAGCAATATTTGAAGGTTCAAACACGATCAGGAAACACTCTTGATCGTTTCCCAATCGCTTTCCAGGCTTAAAGCATCAAGAATACGCTACTGTTCATTCACGATTTATGCACTTTTTTCTTAATTTCGATTTCACGCATTCATGCGATTTTAATTGAGTTTGATCCTATATTTCGGTTTGCCATGATGTTTCGATGAGGTCTGTTTGGTTTGATTGAAGTTTCAGCGCAGGAAGGGAGTTTCTCCATTGTTAGGGTTTGGAGCTTCACAAATGGGGATTCTGTACATGAGCAACTTCAGGCCAAATTGATAGGCTCATTGGATTCGTGATGATATTTGCAGTCGATCTGGGTTTTTATTTATTATTTATTGCACTCGAATCATTGACTTTGGTGTTCGCAGGTTTAGCCACCAAGAAAACCATGGCAAGTCTGTAGGCAATTCGTAGCAAAAAATCCAGTCTGAAGGAGGAAGATGACGAAGCCCAGCGCGCGCTATTGAATTTAAATAATTTTCCAGTTTTGCTTTTAATCATATATTATGCTATCCATTACCCTAACACATATGACGTGCAGCAGGGTTGGTAATGGTTTTGCCAATAACCCCAAGCGCGCTGGTTCGAACCCCTACAGAGCTTCTTTATTTTTAAACTCTTTACTAATCTCTCTTGTTTACAGATTCTCCACTCCCAGCGAATGCAAGCCTACAGTGCACCCTCATATGCCAAGCCATCAGATTGCTACTGGGATAGATCTGACGCTCCAGATATGCACCATGGTGCACCTTCAAGAAACCAGCTACACCAGATAATAAGCTAAGATTTCTTACTTTTCTTTATTTTTTTTATTTTATTCAAATACTATTTTTTATGCTTTATTCCTTTTAAAAAAATATCTTTTTGAATTAAAACTTCTTTTAAATTTCATGAAAACACTTATTTTGAAAATTTCTATTAAATGATTAATTTGATTTAATTGGTAATAATAATTAATTTAATTTAGTCAATTAGGTTAATATTTTTATTAATTAATCAAATTATTTAGCAGGGTTAGGATACTTAATCGAAACCTTGTCTTCACTGATTTAATTAATTGGGTTGAAAACCAACAATTAATCCGTTTTTTTTATTTATTCTATTAACCATGGCTAATTCGGGCCCTACTCAGGGTTTACGAAGAATTAGCCATACACTGAAAAAATATTTCTTTGTGCATTTTTTCAGGGTTAGCAACAGGGTTTCCTCCACTACGCGCCTCGCCTATTACGAAGCTAAGTCCCGATTTAATCCTTATTTAAATATTTATTATTTTATTTAAAATTAGGGTTTGCCTTCAAATATAATGAACTCCGCCTACACTCACTTCTTTTTCTATCTGCCTTTGCTTTGCCAATTTTTTAGGGTTAACCCCGAGGCTACCTCCGACTATAAACCATATCAGATCAAATTAAAAGCTAAGTCCTATTTCATATTTATTTTAAATATTCATTCTACTTTATTTTGTCTCTCTCATCAAATTAGGGTTAGCCTTAATTGTCATTGAATTAGCCATACACTCACTACTTTCTGTTTATTTCTCCCTTTTCCAATTTTCAGGGTTTGCTAACCGCCAAAGCTCGAATAGTCGGTAACCCTAAAACTTATCTAATTATCTTTAATTATTATTTATGTCAAACCTCTTGCACTACTGGTCCGCTGGTTTCTTTTTCCCCTTCCCCATAATATTGTAACTGCTTCGAGGTTGTATTGTTTGGCCTTGAAGGCACTTAAACCTGTTCATATTATTGCGTGGTTAGTAATCCTAGGGAGTGACAACCATGATTTGAATTAGAATCACCTAAATACAAGATAAATATCTGAATTTAATCACGTGATTGTTGCATCCACGCACCTTTTATGGTACCTCTCTTGTTGCCTGTTGCCTGTTGCCTTGTGTTTTTTGCAGAATAGCCTTGTCCCTCGAATACGAGGATACCTCAGCAATGTTGCCCTCAATTCATTCTCAAGGTCATAAGTCCCTAATGATGCTGCCTTCGATTCGCCAAATATGACCTCGTCCCTCGAAGTTGTCTACGAAATGCTGAGGTATCCTCTAGTTGCCTAAACGAAAAATGGCTATTCTGATCCTTCCCTTAGACTACCTGCCCCTCTATGGCATGGGACAGTTGATCAGTGGTTTTTACACATGTTTTTACCATTGTTTTTAGTTGCATTTGAAGTATTTTAATCAGTGTTTGATTTCTTTATTCCGCATTTTACGTTTTAGTTGTGTGTTTAAGCGTTTGCAGACTCAGATGAATGAAGTGGAGAAAATCAGTACGAAACGTGAAGAAACTGATGAAAAAGCACATGGCCTGGCCAAACGCGTCTCCACACGCGTGTGGAGCCTGTAAAAGGACATCCTGCTACTCAAACGCGTCCCTAGACGCGTGTGGAAGTGAAATATTGAGGTCTGCTGAGCAAACGCGTTCCCAGACCACCAAACGCGTGCCCAGACGCGTCCCAGACTACCAGACGCGTGCCCACACGCGTCCCAGCAGCCAAAATTGCAAAGGAAATTGTCCCTCTGCCCAAACGCGTCCCAGGACGCGTGTCATGTGAGCCAGACGCGTTCCCACACGCGTGTGAACGTGATTTTTGGGCCTGTTTTGCTGAAAACCCCAGAATGACAGTAATAAAAGAAGGAGATTGCGTTTGGACAAGGGTTGGACAGTTTTGAGTGCAAAAATACATTAGAGAGGCTGGAGAATTCAAGATTGATGCAAGGAGTGAAGGATTCTATGAGCTTTAGCCATTGAAGATCTGATTCCTTCATTTATCTGTAATGTCTACAATCAAAACTATGGTTTTTGTTATTTTTATGAGTAGCTAAACCCCCCATTGCTAGGGGGGTGATCTTGATTCTGAATGTGATAACTTTATTTCTTTGATGCAATAACAATTTGGTTTTCATACTATTGGTTTGTTTTACATCTGTTCTTTATGTCTTAACCGTCGGAAAAACGGATAATGAATTTGTATGAATAAATTTAGCTGGACAGCAATTGTTCATTGACATGAGTAAGAACATAGGATAATAATTATCACCTAGGACTAGGGATATTTTATCTTAACCGGAAATTCTTGGTATTGGAATGCTTGATCATAATTATAATTATCTATGGACATAGTAATTAGGTTGTGACGTCAAAGATCTTTTCACTAAGGCCTTAGGATTAGATATTCTTGAGAACCGGTAACCAATTGTGAAACTATGTTATTGTATTGAGAAGGATAGTTGTTACAGGAAGAATCATTCACCGACCCCTAGCAACCTACTCATCTTTGTTCATCGTTTTAATATTCTGCTTATTTACATTATTTGCAAAACCAACCAAAACCCTTTTGAACTTTTGTTTAATTGAAATACTAATAAAACTCTATATCGTCAAGTAGTCCTTGAGATTCGATACTTGGGATTTTCCCATTACTACTACATAGGCAAAATAGTACACTTGCTATTTTCCTATCAACAGTCTTATGGTGAACGATGATTCGACGACCCTTCAACCTCCAAATCAAAGGACTTCCTTACCCTCTTATGGTAGGGATAGCCCTGAAAGTCTAAAGAACATTTTTCATCTAACCAGGTAATTTGCCCTTAATTGCATGCTCTGGTTTAAAATCTTTTTCTACCCTTTTCTCAAAAACTTTCAAAAAGCTACGCTTATTTACAAGCTAAAGTCTTATTCCATTTCTACACTTTTTATTTCAAAAGAGCAAAGCAATTAAGAGCCATGGAAAACCATGGATGCAAAGGGTGCCTTACACCTTCCTTTTACATAAGTTACCCCTCGAACTCAGTTTTTTATTTAAAAGGTTTTTCCTGTTCTTTTAGCCTTTCTGATATTTGGATAAAATAAAAGTCGGTGGCGACTCTTGCTTACCGCGACATTCCGATAAAAGTCAGTTCACCGTATTACAACGCTCAAAGCTCTTCAAAGTCAGAAGACAGAAGATGCTCTGCATCAAAAGCTGATGGCTCTAATATTCAAACGTTGTTATCTACAAATCTGAGTCCAGAAGAAAGTACAAGATGAAAGGTTGTAACGTCAAATCTCTGACTGACAAAAGGAACGTTAGAAGCTACAAAAGGCAAAGTCAGTAAAAGCAAGGCTCGAGGTAGTTGACAAAAGTGTGAAACATTAAATGCAGCATTGTACTATTAACGCAAAGCATTAAATGCATCCCAACGGTCATTTCCTCTCAAGCGCCTATATATAGAAGTTCTGTCAAGAAGCTGAATACAACATATGCGCAAAACATACAGAAACGCTGTCAAATTCAAAAGCTAAAGAACTTCATCTTCAACCTCACACATTTTGTAATATCTTAGTGAGTGTTAAGAATAGAACTTAAGAGAAATATCACAGTTGTGATTACAGCTTTATTAGAAGCAATTCAAACTCATGTAAACTTTATTTTACATTGATTGTAAAAGGATTCCTAGAGTGATCAAGTTGTGATTTGTAGACTCTAGAAGACTTAGAGGGTATCTAAGTGGAAAACCATTGTAATCAGTTAGATTAGTGGATTAAATCCTCAGTTAAGGTAAATCACCTTGTCAGGGGTGGACTGGAGTAGTTTGGTTAACAACGAACCAGGATAAAAATAATTGTGTTCATTGTTTTTATCTTCTAAGTTTTTGAAGTTACACTTATTCAATCCCCCCCCCCTTTCTAAGTGTTTTTCACTCCTTCAGGAAGAAGCGAAATTCCTTCTAGAATTTCAAAGAAGTTGAAGATTAGAAGCCATCTACATTCAGAAGCCAGCGCAATCAGGATGCATTACAAGCATCAGAAGCCAGACCATCAGAATGCTTCTGAAAAATATCAACACACATTCTGAAGAAGGAAAGAGGTAAGTCAAAAGGTATGACAGAAGTTTTTCTTTTATATTTAACATTCATATACTGCTGTCAGTTTATCTTTATCAGAACCTCAGTTATCAGAAGATATTTTCGGTCAGAAACATCTTTGATCAGATGGGAATCATTTGATTTTCCAGAATCTGAGTACATCAAATGTGTCACTTATCATGATTAATACGTGTAATCTCAGTTATGCTTATTACTAATCATAACTAATGACACTCGAGCAGTGTGTTTATTTTCTTGGAATTGGTTAAAATTAAAATTATGATCTTCCTTAATTTCCCCTTATGATTGTACTATCTATTGATTTCTCACTTTTTCAAATACTATATGTACACTCCCACAACCAACCGCACTATTCACTTCCACACCTTTCCACACCTTTTAGAAACCCTAAAACCTTAAACCCATGTTCTCTCATTTGTTCATCGAGTTCTTCCTTCTCCTCAACATCGTCAAACATCCTCAAATCACATCATCATGAATCATCAAAAACAAGAAGATGTGATGTCCACTCAAAAGATTCCCTAGACTTAAACTTTTATGGGTCAACACTTGCTATGTCAACTATCTCCCCTATGTCTATAACTCCTCATGCCTGTTCCTCATCTGCACCATCTACTGAATAAAGCTATGTTACAGAGAAATAACCTCAGGATCTTTTTATTTTAGATCCTAAAGAATTTAAGGTTTTGTGTGAATCTCTAGTAGACTTTCAAAATCTCATTGATAATGATTTTGATTTGAGGGCTGAGTTGATCACTCAAGGCTGGGAAAATTTATTTGAAAGGCTTCATGGACCCGTTTATGAAGCTCTAGTAAGATATTTCTAGAAACTTGTAGAATGTGAGGATCTCTACATTACATCTCATGTTTTGGGAAGCAAGATTGTCATCTCTGAGAAATCCATCTCAGATATGCTGGGAATGACATTTCTAGATGGAGAGCGTGTCTATGGAAAGGACAACAAGTCAAAATTTGTAAGGAGCACTATCCACATAACAATATTCAAGAATTTCTATCCACAAAAGACGGATTATAAAAGCGTAGAACTTCATGATAAACTCAAAATCTGGAATAAGATTATTCTTAACTGCATGAATCCAAGAACAAGCTCTGCTGACTATTTCAATGTCAATCATAAGTATATGCTTTATTACCTTCAGTCTCACCACAAGATGAATCTTCCATCAATTTTGTTTCAATATCTGAAGGATACCATCAAGTCTACCAGAATAGGTGTCATTCAATCTATGAAGACCAAGAATTACATATCTTTTGGACGTCTTCTGTCTGACATTTTTATAGAAAGTGGCTTAGTGGAATTCTTGAGTACAAAAGGAAAACATGCTGAAGATCTTGTTCCATCTGTTGGGGAATTCTTTAACATCAAGACTCTGAAGTACATGACAATGGTCACACATTATCAAGTTGATCCTCAGTCACCTCCTTCCAATTTGGCTCGAAGAAGGATACATGTTTCAAATTATACTTCATTCTGTAAGAAAGATAGCCTAAAAGATATTGCTGTGTATATGGATTTAATGGAGAAAGCAGGAGTCTATATACCTTATGTCAATCATGAAGTTCTAGTTGCTGCATCAAGTCCTTCAAAACCCTCCAAAGGAAAAAGGAAGCAAATCCCATCAGGTCCTGAACGCAGAACTAAGAAGAAGCATGACAAAGGACAAGCTTCTAAGGACTCACTTTTAGCTAGTGGTTTGGTTAAAACTGCATCTGCAAGGAATTCCTCTGTTCCTCTGAACTCTGAATCTCTTGATAAAACTGTTAATGAATTGTCATCCTTCACCAATTCGGTTCCAGTATCATCAATCTCATCCTTGGTACTAACAACTTCTGATCAAACAAATCTTGATCATATATCTCTAAAGAGAATGTCTGTTCCCATCTCAAATAGTCCAAAAACATAATCATTTCCAACCCTTACTATTCCCATTCCATCATCACCTATTCAAACTTACACTGTGTTGTCCACTTCTCTTGTATCTGAATCTACATCTCTTAACCAATCTAAATCTTTGACCATCCCTCCAGTCCTCACCCACAATGATTCACCTTCGAAAATACACTTTGATCCCTCGTCATCATCTTTTTATGAAAATTCATTTGAAGTTCTTCATGATCAACCCCTTGCAACAATTCTTCCTGAACATACCTTTTTAACTACTACTTCACCATCCTTTTCTGCACCTTTGAATCACAATCATCTGAGCCCTATACAGTCTCTGAACTTCTTGCTATGTCAAATCAATCTTCTGATAATCAAACACCTAAAACAACATTACCCCTAATCACATATCAACCAACTTCTTCCAAAGTTCCCAAAACATTGGATGAGTTCATTAATATGTTTTATAAGAAGGTTAAGAAAAGGATTGCAAAGGTCAAAGGAGAAGTGAGCACCAGCACTAATCATCAGGCACTAGATATTTATTGGAAAAATTTCCAGGAGTAGAAGAAATCTGAGTTTGAGAAGTTTATGAGTTTCTTAGATGCATCAAGAGTTGTGAGTGTTCAGATTGTGAAAGAGAAAGAAGAAGCAGAAAAAGAGAGAATCAAACTCTTCAATCTACTTGCTGCTAAGAAAGAGGAAGCTGAAGCTAAGGCGCTTCAAGAAGCTGAAGAGAAGAGACTCCGCAAGGCTGAAGAGGATGCTAAGAAGGCTAAGGAGAAAGAAACATAAGCCAAAGATAAGGAAGCTGAAGACAATGAAGATAAAGCTGTTGTTGTTTCTTCTACTGATTCTGTTATTATCCACTTGGAGCAAGCTGTCAATGAGATCAGAGAAGAGCAAGTGGGATACAAGAGAGAGGAAGAAGTTTTTAAGGAATACTTCAAGGAACAGAAGGAAGTTAATTCGAATGTTCAGAATATGCTTCAAGAAATCCTAGCATCTCTGAAAACATCTTCCTCTGGACCTCCCAAGCCATAGATTCTAGGATTGCTTTTACCTTTAGCTATCAGAATCCTAGGAATCTTCTGTGTTTTGCTTTGTATGCCATGTTTATCTTTCAGCTGTTTGCATAAGCATAATGTTTTAATCTATCAAATATTTTGCTTCTAATCTTTACTCACTTCTTATGTCTTAGGTCTTATGTTTTTCACACATAATATCTTTTTGACTATGACAAAAAGGGGGAGAAATCTGAAGTCATAGTTTGATGATTAATAATCAATTCCTGAAATAAAACTGCTTAAATTTACTAACCACATATAAAATTGTTGTTTTGTGTTAGAAATGTTTTCATTTTTCAGGTAAATTATGCAACTCTGATTGGCTGATTGGCGACAGACTTTGAAAGCCATGAATATCAAAAATTGAAAATCAGATATTGGCAATCAGACTCTAAAGAGTTCGTTGGCACTCTAACTCCGAGAATGTGATTTTGGAATCAGGATATGCAACAAGACTCTGAGAATCTACAAACTAGGCTCTGAGCTTATCAAGACTATATCTAAGCAACCAAGCCTTGGAGATTGAAGATGAGGTTCTGGAAAACCTCTATCAGAATCAACATAATCAGGCTCTGAAAGATTTCATTTAGGCACTGGATTTTCCGGAACGGAAATGAGGCTCTAAAATGAATATATCAGCCAGGCTCTGATAATTAGAGCTCTCATGAATCAAGACCTAAAGATAGTATCTAATCTATTGGAACCAGGGGGAGTTACCCATAAAGGTTCATAATCAGGATATCTGATCTTTACCAAGTCTTTGACTCAGGGGGGTATCTCTGCAAAGGATAAGTATTCCTTATCTTTCCAATTCTGATATTTGTATGATTATGTGCAAAATTGTGCCATCAAAATACATAGTTTTGTCATCATCAAAAAGAGGGATATTGTTAGAACAAGATTTGGTTCTGCAATATGTCTCTGAGTTTTGATGATAACAATAAGTATGAACAATTTTGTTATGGTTATGCTAACATTTGTTATTGTTGAGTACTTAACAAACAGGTTTGATTCTGATGAGAAGGTGTGGCCAAAACATCAGAAGCCAACAGTTTATGTTTCTGCGGTACAAAGTTCTGATGAACAATAGCAAGAACTTCAGAAGCATCTGAAGTCATCACTCTGATAGAAGTTGTGAAGAAACCTGTTTTGAAGACCAAGTGCTGAAAGACGCTGAAGATGTGGTTCTAAAGACTTGAAGCTCTAAAGACTCAAGTTTCTGAAAACAAAAAGATTTTGAAGACCAAGTGCTGAAGACTCTGAAGACACGGTTCTGAAGACTCTGAAGACTTGAAGCTCTGAAGAATTCAATGTTCATTCTTTTTCTTCCAACTCATGCTGAGAGCCTCTGAAGTTCAAGAAGAAAAAGTTAAAGTTACACTGTAGTACATAAGTACAAGGTACAAAAATGTTTCGCTCCACTCCAAGAAAAGGACGGACGTTGCATACTATCTTGTCTCCCACTACAAGTAAGCCGCCAACATTCTGCAAGATTCATAATTTTCCCTCCAACGGTTATATTTCTCTATTGGCTATAAAAGAGCTTGAAGACTCAAAGAAGCTAAGGAACTTCAACAAAAACACTCACTCTGTATAGATTGTTAATAGGTTCATTTTTATTTTAGTCTTAGATTTGAAAAGGAGAGTTTACATCCTGCTTGTGTAGAAGCACTTATATTGTAAACAAACTTGTGATCAAAGGTTATTTGATCGTTCCTTGAGAGACCGAGTGAAGGTAAGTTGTCTCAAGAAGTCTAGGACTAGAGAGTCTTGGAGGTTGTTAGTCACAAGGGGTGCCTGTGCACGTGTTAGTCACAGAAGTTATCTGTGTGGATTGTTAGTCACTGAAGTTATACGTGCAGGCCGTTAGTCACAAGGGTTGTCTATGCAAACGTTAGTCACCGACTGTTGGCCCGTGCGATTGTAATCGCTTCGGTTATAATGGATTAAGTCATCGCTTGAGAGAGGCAAAATCACCTCGATAGGGTGGACTGGATTAGCTTGAGAGTTCTCAAGTGAACCAATATAAAAATACCGAGTTCTTTCCTTCTTGCATCTTTTTGTTACTATCCATAGTAAAGAACTTGTAGTTTCAAGAAAGGGGAATGTTTTTATAAAAAGCTTTGTGTTTAAAAAACCCTATTTAAACCCCCATTCTAGTGTTTTTCACACCTTCACAGTTGTTAACATACTCTCTTGGGACCATTACATCCTTAACAACTGCTATTGCGCCTTTCACAAAAGGAAGCCAAAGACAATAAAAAGAGGAAAACTCCTGACCAAAAGAGCGACCTCCTCTCTAGGCGTATCTTTGACAGTTGAATCCCTAAGTCCCTCGAAAAACCTATGAAGTTAGACAATTATGAAGAAATTAGATGTTTAGGCGAACACATAGAATATATATGGACCCGTGTTGGATTATCTCCACACTCGGGGCACAACGAAGTGTAAATTGCTCTTTTAGACTCTCAAAGGAGCCACCAAGACGTGGTTCAAAGCCATGCCAAACTATCTGTCATACCCCAAAATTTGCCCATCCTATTTCTCTTAATTCAAATTTCAAAGTCAAGGCACAATGCTCAAGGACACTCCTCCTAAACAATGGTTCAAATAACTAAGGTTGTTGATTTCTTTGAAGAAAGTGAATGAATCAAGATCTCCAAGGCACCTCATATGGTTTATGATATTTCAGACTATCTCCATGACAAAATTCAGGCTCTAATTCAAAAGATTTCCATCTCAAGCATGTTCATGACCCATTCCTCTATTTTTTATCATTATTATTTTATTTTTATTTGGAATTTATTTATTTAAATTCATAAATAAAGTAAACGAATAATGAAAAACATAAAAGATGGACCTAATTGATGGGGTGTAAACATGAATTTGAATAGCAAGAGACCTCCAAGCCCATTTGTGCATAATTTTGATCTTGGTTCTATTTATTTTGATTTTATTTAAAATAAGTCAAAACAAATCAAGTAAAATATCAAATGTGGAGGTGATACACGTGGATTTGTTTTCCTAATCAATAATCAATCAAAAAAGTCAGACTTGAAAATCAAAGCGTGATTGATACATATTTGGGTTCAAAATGGAAAATAGAAATCTCTTCCAAATCAAATCTCCAAATGATCCAATCACAAGGATTCACTCAAATTTTCCTGACCTAAATTGTGCCATTATAAATTCCAGACCTGAAGGCAAAGAAGGAGACGGCAAACTGTCGAAAACCATGAATCAAGAGAAGGGCTCAGAAGAAGTTTGAGAGCGTTTCAGACCAAACAAACCCCTATAGTCGATTCCACGAAGCTTTCTGGAGGTGATCGAGTCATCCCCCTCAATCCAAGCACGAAGGAACAACTTCTGGATTCACGGTTTGTACATCACTTTTTGTCAAAATCGATTCCATTCATTCCTTGCTCATAAACATGTTTTGAATATAGATTCGTAACCGTGAGAACCTGTGTAATGTTTCTGGATTGCTTGATTTAATCTTTGACGCATACATGGCTTTGTGGCATGATTAGGGTTCACGTTCCTCACAGAGAGGGATTTTTATTAGGGACGAATTCATGTCAAATTAGTGGATCAAAGGAGTTCGTGAGATGATTTAGATTCAATCTGGATCGGTTTTTTGTGTTTATCGATGAAAAATTGCAGGCTTTTTGGGCAGGCACATATAGCTATGGTGGAAAACTGTAGGTAGAAGTCTCTACCATGTCTGCAGAAAAAGAAACGCGTGAGGAAGATGGTCCTCTTGCTGGGCGCGTTTTTTTTTTAATTTAATTGACAATTTTGTTTATTATATTATAATCAGTATTGATGTCATTAACAGCGGATCAACTATGGCCTAGTGGAGGAGCGCTCAAAAGGTTTCATAAGTGCGAGGAGGTGGGTTCGATTCCTGCCTCGCACAAGTTGTTTTGTTTATTTTCCTTTGATTCTCCCTTGCAGATTCAGTACATACGATCCCCGAAGGCCTGCGATGCACTCTCAATCTCAGCCAATAAAATCACAAAGAAACCAGATCCGAGGATCAGGAAGCACGCCCATGGTGCACCATAAAGAACTCCCCGCACCAGATCCAATACCCAGCTATGTTTCTCCTTCTTTTTTTTTATTTACTTTAATTTAATTAACTCTTTATTAACTAATTATTTAATTTTAATTAACCATTAACTAATAAACCATAAGATTAATAGTAGGATTATAATTATTTTTTTTTCATTAGGGGTAGGTTTAGATAATAATTGTTAATTTAATATAATTTAGGTTAAATAATTTAGGCTTTAGGTTTATAATGTTAAATCTGTTTGTTAATTTTAACCATTAATTATATTTTTAGGTTTGTTCATTAACCCTCAAGATTTAGAATTTATCACCATAAAAAACCTCTAATCCTTATCGTCTTGCTAACCCTTATTGTAGAGCTGCAATGCACTAACCACTTCTCTTCTTTGTGTTCGACTTTTCAGGGTTAATAAAAAATCCTCCGACCACGCGCCATGCCAATCAAAAAAAGCTAAGTTTCTAATTCTTTTTGGTTTAAATCTTATTTTAATTTTTATTCTGCCTTTGCCCAAAATAGGGTTTATTTCAAATAATCAAATGAATCTCTCCTACACTCACTTCCCCCATTATTTTTTATTAATTCTCAGATGATCAGAATCAATCAAGGGTTCGAGGAAGTTCAAGGCTCAAGATCAAGAGGATAAAACTAATTATTGATTTATCTTATTTCTGTCTTTTAATTTCCCCCATCCCCGCAGGTGTTTATTGTAATAGCGTAGGACATTTATCTTTCCGCCTTTAATTTCCGTATGATTTTAACTGCGTGGTTAGTAAATTAGGGAGTGCAAACGTTAGATCACTAACAATACAAGATTAAATATTCGAGCTGAACCACGTGATTGTTACACCCACACACCTTTAGGGTAACCCTTCTTGTTGCCTTTGTTGCCTGTCGCCTTATATTGTTGCCTTGTTGCCTCTAAATATACTAAATAGTCAAAGTCCCTCGATTCCGAGGATACCTAAAGCAATGTTGCCTTCAAAGTTATTGAAACTCCCCCAAGGTTGCCTTATGAAAAGTGATTGTCCCTATTGCTAAGGTATCCTCGCATGATGCCTAAAGATAAAAAATGACTATTATATCCTTCCCTTAGACTACCTGCCTTCTTTATGGCATGGGACAGTCTTGTGGCGAACGATTATTCTCGATGACCCTTAAACATCCAATTGAAAGACTTCCTGCCCTCTTATGGTATGGATAGACCCTTTTGCCCGAAAAGCTAAAAGAACAATTTTTCAAACTTAGGGTAAGTAGCTTTTAATTGCTTGCTCAATTCAAATTCAAAATTCAAACTCTTTTTCCCACTAATTTTCAAATACTTTTCAAAAAGACTACGCTTATTTACAAGCTAAAGTTCTTATACAAAATTTCTATTCACACCCTACTTTTCAAACATTTTGAAAACAAACAAGTGAGCTAAGCAATTAAGAGCCCATGGATAACCATGGATGCAAAGGGTTTCTTACACCTTCCCTTTGTACAACTTACCCCCCGAACTCAAAATCTTTTTAAAAGGTCTTTTCCTGTTCTTTTAGCCTTTCCTAAAATTGGATAAAATAAAAGTCGGTGGCGACTCTTGCTATCTGCGACATTTCGATTAAAAAAGTCAGTTCACCATATGGCAGAACTGGCGACTCTGCTAGGGACGCTTTCGAATAAAAGAGGGGTTACCTTAGAGCTAGGATCACTTTAAATTTGTTTGACTTGTTTGCTTTATCTTTAAAGGCTGTTTTGGGTATTCTACTGTGTGAAAGATCCTACACCCGGATCTAGTGTACCTTAGGTATGTGGCATGAGACCAGGGAGGTTGTACGACATGTATCGTTATGGTTGAACTGGTGGCCATCGTTTGTGCGACCCTTTGGTTTGTCATGATGGCCCTTGAATATGATCGAGGAGACATTTGGCTACCGCGTGGTGTCACAAGCACTAATTCGCCCTTAGAACCTTAGTTGAACTTGACTTTGGCCTATAGGAAGTAGCGAGATAGCTGGCTTTGGATTCCTGGCTGAAGCCGGTTGATACTCGATGCTACACTCATTGAGATTGGACTCTAGGGATGCTTTTGGCTGGCCGATCGAGTGCTATGTTGAGACAATGCCCGCGAGAAAGATCAGGGATATGAGCACCATAGAACCCGGTTACTATTCTAGGACAGGTCGAACCAACTTAACTTCAGTGGGGAGGGTACTTACCTACGAACTTCACGCAAGCCTTTAAACCTAAGGACACTTGCGTGACTTGTCTGTGTTTTCCACTAACCCTTTGGTTTTCTTGCAGGTTTTTCTTGTGGGACTCACTCGTCTTTACCATCTTACGCTTTGCCTGATGCATTGCATAACATCATGACATCATGACATCATGACATCATAAGCATAACATGATTTAACTAACCCTTTCAAGGATCTTAGGAAGTTAGCACGCACAATTTCAGGGACTCCCATCAAGGACTGATTTCCTAATCTAGGGGCAAGAGGATTTATTTTCCTTTGGCCACACACCTTCCAATTCAGAGACTCAGTACCTATCAAGGGGCAAGAGGACTTACTTTCCTCTAGCCATGTATCTTCAAATTCAGAAGTATCCCGAATCAGAGGCGATGACCCACTCGATATGGCGAGCTTGATTCTTAAAGAAGGACGCTTAAAAACGAAAGCCAAGGCTCTTCAGACGAAGCTGTGATCGATTAAATGTCTAAATGTTGCTAACTAAATTCCTAAAGATCCTTGAAAATATTGCATCTGCATTCATAACATCGCACCACAGGTTTCTATAAACAGGTCTCTCATCTTTCCGCTGTTTATTTCAGCATCATGGATCTCGAGCAATCAGTTAGAAATCTTCAGGCTCAGAACAACCAGTTCCAGAAAATAATCTTTCACTTGGCCAAGGGGCAAGAATAATTGAAGGCACTTCTGATCGAGAAGGAGAAGAATCAACATAAGCATCAAGATGGGCAAGATAAATGGAAATCCAAACCCAAGCGGTCATTCGCTCCGTTGCACATGCCATTGTCTCAAGTTCTACAACAACTGCTCGATCAGAACTTGATAACTCTATTTCCTCCATATTCATTTCCTACCAATCCTGCTCCTGGGTATAAGCACCATGCGAGATGTGCTTATCATTCAAATAGTCCTAGTCACGACACAGAGGATTGTGGACCATTGAAGCATAAGATCCAAGACTTAATTGACGACAAGATCATTGACTTCAATTCAATTAAGGGGCCTTACATGGCTAATGCTGTGCGCAACCAATAGGTTGGGGGAGTTCTGATCTCCACACCAGCATCGCAACCACAACGTAAACATAACGCGCCTAAAAGACAATTCACAAAGATCAACATGACTTTGGCTGAAGCATTACAACAGATGTTGCAGAAAGGGCTAATTAATTTGAGGGATCCTCCTCAGAATCCTAACACTTTATCTCATCAGTATAACCCTAATGCAAGATGTGCTTATCACTCCGACAACATTGGACATGACACTAACGATTGATGGATATTGAAGAATAAGATCCAAGATTTAATCGACGACCAGATCATTGACTTCAACTTACCTGAGGAATCTCATATGGCTGATACTGTGTACAATCGGAAAAGTCGTAATGAACACAACCAATCTGTAGGGACAATTCTGATCTCTACACCGGTTCCACAACAAGGACGCAAGTTAGAGGCACCTAAACGCCAGTTCACAAAGATTAATATGTCACTGGCTCAGGCATTACAATACTTGCAAAAGTCAGAGTTGATTACTTTAAAGGATCCCCCTAAGAATCCTAGTACTTCCGCTCGCGGCTATGATCCCAATGCGAGATGTGCATACCACTCTGTTGGAAAAATAAATCCAGCGTCACCCTTAGGGATTCGAATGGGCTTAACATCCCAACCCATGGCGCCTAGAGAGAGCTTACAAACCTCGCTTTAGGTGCAGCCCCTGAGGGCTCATACTATAAGGAAATAAAGTTGCGCCCTCACTAACAGCAATTGCTTTTAGCGCAGTGGTAAGCGCTTGATCCTACAAGTGGTATCAGAGCATGGTCATGGGTTCGAATCCCCCCGGCTGACACTGGGGGGGAGATTGTTGGAAAAATAAATCCAGCGTCACCCTTAGGGATTCGAATGGGCTTAACATCCCAACCCATGGCGCCTAGAGAGAGCTTACAAACCTCGCTTTAGGTGCAGCCCCTGAGGGCTCATACTATAAGGAAATAAAGTTGCGCCCTCACTAACAGCAATTGCTTTTAGCGCAATGGTAAGCGCTTGATCCTACACACTCCGGTAGCCCTGGTCACGATACAAATAGTTGCTGGACGCTGAAGAACAGGATTCAAGACCTGATCGATGCTGGTGAAGTTGAATTCAACCATCCCAAGACTCCCGTAGTGATCACGGTTCCCATGCCTAATCATGACAAGACTGATTGATGTCTAGACAGACGAACTTTTGGATCATTAGTTTTACTTTTATTTGTGTAAATTCTATTCTGTTTGTTTAAACATTCGACTTATGATAGACATTATCTTGTTTTAATAATCATCATTAGTGCATTGCATATGTTTGTCTTGAATAAATTATTTCGCTATCACTCATTTTAAATTGTGTATTTACTTTGCATATGTTTTGTGATATTCGACTCCTGCTAAAGTTGTATACCTTTTGAGGGAGGATGACGAAAACGATACCGCAACCTCATACAATATGCTTTTGAGCGGACTATGCTGACGATGTACAGGCATTGTTTCAATTCCTAAACAGTGGAGATATAAGGATGTTAATCCCTAGTCAACCCTTTGAGCCTAAGGTGTAGGAGTTTTTCTTTCTTGAATAATTTAAAACCTATAATCATAACCTGGGGCAGGGTAGTCACTCAGTTAACCCAAGTATACTAGCTGTTGTTTACGCAGATAATGATGGATTCCCATAACCATTAAGTCAGGCAGTCAATACGCATCAAGAAGAAAAAGCTGTAAAGTCAAAACCTATGAAGGAGACTTATCAAAATTTGAAACATCCCGCTGACTGTAATCTCAAAATAAACAGTTCAGGCAAAAGTTAGGGATAACAAAGTCAAATAAGAGGTCACTAAAAAATCCTCGACAAAAGGAAAAGAATTACAAAAACAAAAAAGATGACTGCCTGTCCAAATAAACTTCCATTACTTAAACCACCATCAAATGTCAAAGTTATGACTTCAAGCTATGCTAGGACTTAAACGAAAAGTTAACTGAGCATAGGATCGAAGAACATCACGAAGATTGGGATAGGTACAAATAAATTTTGAGCCTTTATCCTTTGTTTCTTAAACCGTGAACCAAGCCACGCTACAACCCTTGAAAGTCCTAACTAAAGCATGGTTAGTTCGAAAGCATACTGTCACAACAAAGGTATCCCGACTCCTTAAGGTTTACCACCAATGCTGAGTTGGTATTTCATTCTTTTACAAATATCACGCTTGTACATCTCCTGTTTTAATGTTTTTTAAAAACTCAAGACAGACGTATGCATTGCATCTCGGGAATACATTATTAAACATATTCTGCTACATAATTTCAAATGTTAGCAACAGAAAGAATTTGCACAGGGTACAACTAATGACTGAAAGTTATCCCGACAGACAAGATTACTCCAAAAAGAAATGTCTCCTACGTATACAAGGGGCATGGCACACTTTGCCCAATCAATCTGGGGCAATCAATTCAAGATTCGAAGAATCTCTCAAATGCCAAACAGTCAAAGGCATACATCCCAAGTGGATTTCAAACTATTTCCCAATCGATCTGGGCCAATCAAGTCAAAATTCCAAGAAACTCTCAAATGCCTATATCAAGTGAGCTTCCAACTATTTCCCGATCAATTTGGGATAATTAGGTCGAATCTCAAAATATCTCAGAAGCATCAACAATCAGGGGCATGCACCCAAGTGGGGTCGAAGCTACCGCCCGATCAGTCAGGCGCATCATACTAAGTACTAGGGGCATGTCACCCAGAGTACACATCTCACAAGGTCCTCGCGAGGCAAATCTTTCCAAAAAGTCCTTACTAGCAGGGGCAAATCTATGCAAGTCCGGTTTGACATCTTGATCAATACTCAGCGGCGTGTCCTAATCAAATCCAGGAATGGTAGTTACTATAATACTGGGGGTAATGTTCAAGGCATCCATGCCTTCCCACAGCTCCGATTTCACAAGATCATATCCCCACAGAGGAATTCTCAAGAAGATATCTTCAAACATACTCGTCCCGACAAAGACATGACTCCCCAACAGAGTTTACATCTTCCACACTACCGGTTCTCCAACACTTTGCTCTTCTCCAACATGGTGTATTAATATCTCTAATCCCCAATCAGCGTACATCAAGTTACTGATCATCCCCAAGCAGAAATCATAAATCCCCAGCTGAGCATCTTCAAGATAAGATCAAACATCAAAATTACAATGACATGGAGATCCACCTTCTCAATCAAGATGTGTTAAATAGCATAAATCATAGTCATACGTCATAAATCATAAACATATTCATACAGTTGCATACATGTTCATACATAATACATAATGCATCGCGACAAATGCGTACATAACATGCAAGGTTCTCATTTATTTTGAGAATCCCGTCACATAAACGCATTACATGCATCATGACATGGCATAAAAAAACTAACTTTGCCTTTCTCAGGTTACTGCTGCAGTCAAATAAACAACTTCAAAACCTTTCAGATCTAAGTCGATACCTTGGACGGTTCCTTAATGATCTACCTTTAGATCTAAGTCGATACCTTGGACGGTTCCTTAATGATCTACCTTTGGATCTAAGCCGATACCTCGGACGGTTCCTTAATGATCTACCTTCGGATCTAAGTCGATACCTTGGACGGTTCCTTAATGATCTACCTTTGGATCTAAGTCGATACCTTGGACGGTTCCTTAATGATCTAAGTTTGGATCTAAGTCGATACCTTAGACGGTTCCTTAATGATCTACCTTTTGATCTAAGTCGATACCTTGGACGGTTCCTTAATGATCTACCTTCGGATCTAAGTCGATACCTTGGACGGTTCCTTAATGACCTACCTTCAGATCTAAGTCGATACCTTGGACAGTTCCTTAATGATCCACCATCAGATCTAAGTCGATACCTTGGACGGTTCCTTAATGATCTACCTTCAGATCTAAGTCGATACCTTGGACGGTTCCTTAATGATCTACCTTTGGATCTAAGTCGATACCTTGGACGGTTCCTTAATGATCTACCTTTGGATCTAAGTCGATTCCTTGGACGGTTCCTTAATGATCTACCTTCAGATTTAAAGTCGATACCTTAGACTGTTCCTTAAACAATCAACTTTTCAAAATCTAAAAGCGGTAACCTCGGACGATTCCGTAACGGTCAACGCTCGAAGATCTAATTCATTTACCACGAACGGTGGTGACACGATCATTTCCAAAGATCTAATTCAGTTACTATGAACGGTGCTGACACGACAAGAGATCTAATTCTATCATCACGAACGGTGTAGACACGATCATCTTTCAAAGATCTAATTCGTCTACTACGAACAGTAATGACACGATCAACACTCAAACAACTACTTCTCAAACACTCCAAACATAATCTAATGCATGATTTACTGGATGGCATCTTTAAGCCCATCCCCATCATACACCTGGATGGCATCTTCAAGCCCATCTCCGACAAAAGCCCCTTCATCATCAGCTAGGGCAAATTCCTGGGAATTATAGTGTTTAATCCTCTTCTACCTTCAGATTCCGACAGACACACAAGCCAGTCTACACCCTTAAGTATAAGAAGATTGAACAGGGGCAGTTGTCATACCCCAAAATTTGCCCATCCTATTTCTCTTAATTCAAATTTCAAAGTCAAGGCACAATGCTCAAGGACACTCCTCCTAAACAATGGTTCAAATAACTAAGGTTGTTGATTTCTCTGAAGAAAGTGAATGAATCAAGATCTCCAAGGCACCTCATATGGTTTATGATATTTCAGACTATCTCCATGACAAAATTCAGGCTCTAATTCAAAAGATTTCCATCTCAAGCATGTTCATGACCCATTCCTCTATTTTTTATCATTATTATTTTATTTTTATTTGGAATTTATTTATTTAAATTCTTAAATAAAGTAAACGAATAATGAAAAACATAAAAGATACAATATTGGTTTATTTTGTGATCAAATCTCGAGTAAATATCTGAGTTTACTATAGGGAAATGCGTGAGGAATGGTTGGCACAAGTTAGGCTATCTTGAAAGAAAAATAATAAATAATAAATAAAAATGGAGCAATATTGAATGTTTGAGTAAATGGACCTAATTGATGGGGTGTAAACATGAATTTGAATAGCAAGAGACCACCAAGCCCATTTGTGCATAATTTTGATCTTGGTTCTATTTATTTTGATTTTATTTAAAATAAGTCAAAACAAATCAAGTAAAATATCAAATGTGGAGGTGATACACGTGGATTTGTTTTCCTAATCAATAATCAATCAAAAAAGTCAAACTTGAAAATAAAAGCGTGATTGATACATATTTGGGTTCAAAATGGCAAATAGAAATCTCTTCCCAATCAAATCTCCAAATGATCCAATCACAAGGATTCACTCAAATTTTCCTGACCTAAATTGTGCCATTATAAATTCCAGACCTGAAGGCAAAGAAGGAGACGGCAAAGTGTCCAAAACCATGAATCAAGAGAAGGGCTCAGAAGAAGTTTGAGAGCGTTTCAGACCAAACAAACCCCTATAGTCGATTCCACGAAGCTTTCTGGAGGTGATCGAGTCATCCCCCTCAATCCAAGCACGAAGGAACAACTTCTGGATTCACGGTTTGTACATCACTTTTTGTCAAAATCGATTCCATTCATTCCTTGCTCATAAACATGTTTTGAATATAGATTCGTAACCGTGAGAATCTGTGTAATGTTTATGGATTGCTTGATTTAATCTTTGACGCAAACATGGCTTTGTGCCATGACTAGGGTTCACGTTCCTCACAGAGAGGGATTTTGATTAGGGACGAATTCATGTCAAATTAGTGGATCAAAGGAGTTCGTGAGATGATTTAGATTCAATCTGGATCGGTTTTTTGTGTTTATCGATGAAAAATTGCAGGCTTTTTGGGCAGGCACATATAGCTATGGTGGAAAACTGTAGGTAGAAGTCTCTACCATGTCTGCAGAAAACGAAACGCGTGAGGAAGATGGTCCTCTTGCTGGGCGCGTTTTTTTTTAATTTAATTGACAATTTTGTTTATTATATTATAATCAGTATTGATGTCATTAACAGCGGATCAACTATGGCCTAGTGGAGGAGCGCTCAAAAGGTTTCATAAGTGCGGGGAAGTGGGTTCGATTCCTGCCTCGCACAAGTTGTTTTGTTTATTTTCCTTTGATTCTCCCTTGCAGATTCAGTACATACGATCCCCGAAGGCCTGCGATGCACTCTCAATCTCAGCCAATAAAATCACAAAGAAACCAGATCCGACGATCAGGAAGCACGCCCATGGTGCACCATAAAGAACTCCCCGCACCAGATCCAATACCCAGCTATTAGTTTTTTTTTTCATTAGGGGTAGGTTTAGTTAATAATTGTTAATTTAATATAATTTAGGTTAAATAATTTAGGCTAAATAATTTAGGCTTACAATGTTAAATCTGTTTGTTAATTTTAACCATTAATTATATTTTTAGGTTTGTTCATTAACCCTCAAGATTTAGAATTTATCACCATAAAAAACCTCTAATCCTTATCGTCTTGCTAACCCTTATTGTAGAGCTGCAATGCACTAACCACTTCTCTTCTTTGTGTTCGACTTTTCAGGGTTAATAAAAAATCCTCCGACCACGCGCCATGCCAATAAAAAAAAAGCTAAGTTTCTAATTCTTTTTGGTTTAAATCTTATTTTAATTTTTATTCTGCCTTTGCCCAAAATAGGGTTTATTTCAAATACTCAAATGAATCTCTCCTACACTCACTTCCCCCATTATTTTTTATTAATTCTCAGATGATCAGAATCAATCAAGGGTTCGAGGAAGTTCAAGGCTCAAGATCAAGAGGATAAAACTAATTATTGATTTATCTTATTTCTGTCTTTTAATTTCCCCCATCCCCGCAGGTGTTTATTGTAATAGCGTAGGACATTTATCTTTCCGCCTTTAATTTCCGTATGATTTTAACTGCGTGGTTAGTAAATTAGGGAGTGCAAACGTTAGATCACTAACAATACAAGATTAAATATTCGAGCTGAACCACGTGATTGTTACACCCACACACCTTTAGGGTAACCCTTCTTGTTGCCTTTGTTGCCTGTCGCCTTATATTGTTGCCTTGTTGCCTCTAAATATACTAAATAGTCAAAGTCCCTCGATTCCGAGGATACCTAAAGCAATGTTGCCTTCAAAGTTATTGAAACTCCCCCGAGGTTGCCTTATGAAAAGTGATTGTCCCTATTGCTAAGGTATCCTCGCATGATGCCTAAAGATAAAAAATGACTATTATATCCTTCCCTTAGACTACCTGCCTTCTTTATGGCATGGGACAGTCTTGTGGCGAACGATTATTCTCGATGACCCTTAAACATCCAATTGAAAGACTTCCTGCCCTCTTATGGTATGGATAGACCCTTTCGCCCGAAAAGCTAAAAGAACAATTTTTCAAACTTAGGGTAAGTAGCTTTTAATTGCTTGCTCAATTCAAATTCAAAATTCAAACTCTTTTTCCCACTAATTTTCAAATACTTTTCAAAAAGACTACGCTTATTTACAAGCTAAAGTTCTTATACAAAATTTCTATTCACACCCTACTTTTCAAACATTTTGAAAACAAACAAGTGAGCTAAGCAATTAAGAGCTCATGGATAACCATGGATTCAAAGGGTGCCTTACACCTTCCCTTTGTATAACTTACCCCCCGAACTCAAAATCTTTTTAAAAGGTCTTTTCCTGTTCTTTTAGCCTTTCCTAAATTTGGATAAAATAAAAGTCGGTGGCGACTCTTGCTATCCGCGACATTTCGATTAAAAAAGTCAGTTCACCGTATTACACTATCACATAAACTCTTGGAAAGAGCTTTACGACTGTTTTACTGGCCAATTCACCACTTAGAAAAGTGACCACAGTTGTCCTAAATGGAATTTATTAGAAGAAAATAGAAACCTTACGAGAATATATAGAATGATTCACAAAGATAGTCGTACATGTAGGAGGGGCGTATGATGCGTTGAAGTGTTGGATATTCAAAAAGGATGGAGAGAGGACTTAATGTTTCACAGGAAGTTAGAACTAAAAGGAGTTGGGAGTTTAAACAAACTCATCGCCAGAGCCTAACCCTACATTAACTACGAGGAGGAATTCCTAGTTGAGGAAGTAGAAAAGGTTTGAGGAACAAAGACCACAAGAAATAGCCGACCAGCTAAAAAAGTACCATAACCGATGTTGGAACGAGGGGGATAGAGGGACATGGTCCAAGTTCTCATCTTACATCCCCAGAACACATCCAAGGAAAACATTTTGCCAGATTGTTTCAATACCAACTTCAAGGAAGTTGGGATAAGAAACATATATCTAGTAAAGGTATCAACTACGACTAACAAGACAGGGTTATGTCATTTCCATAAGAAACATGGTCACAACACATATGAATTTGTGCATTTGAAAGACACAATTAATTTAGATAATTAAGAAGGGAAGACTAACCCAATATGCCCAAGAGGACATTCACAAATATAATTATGAAAAAAAGAAATAGTACAAGGGATAAGGTGAATTGCAAAGAAATAAGTGACCCTCATGCAGATAGAAGACGTCCCCTAAGAAGACAATCAAAGTTGTGAAGAAAACCAAATAAAGAAAGGACAACAATGACATATGGGAAGGAGACCGAATGGTAAAGCATCAATACATAGTTTCCATCACGAGAGGCTTCCCTCGGTCAAAGAAACCATCTAAAAGGACGATCAAAAGAAGGATTCCCAAGTTAATGGAAGTTAGTAGAGAAGGAGGGATAATCCTCGAGGAGAAACAAGATAGACCCATACTCGTATTCAAGGATAATAAGAAAGTGGGTGATATCCCCAATGAAAATTTTCCTGTAGTGATAATGACAATTATGGCTAACATATACATGCTAAGAGTCCTCATTGAAGAAGGAAGATCATAAGACATCATGTATGTAGAGCTCTTATAGAAGCTCAGTTTGAAAATAGAGATATTGTCACCCTATGGGGATCTAACTTGCAAGCCTCCAACGAAATAGTGAACCGCCTCGAAGGATATATAGAGCTGATGATTACTCTCGGGGAAGGCGGAGAAGCTAGGGTGATAGACCTTCAGCTCTTAGTAATCCTATACAATAGCGTTTACAACTACATTCTAGGCAGGTCGTTTACCGTGATGCTAGACTTCATGGCCTCAATAGTTCATTTAAAGCTAAAATACCACAAAGACCATAATGAACCTATGAAGATATGCATCTACCTATCTAGAGCATGAAAGAAGCATAATTCCTTACAGCACGAGCAGAGCACAACACATGCTACCAAGGAGAAATAAATCACATCAAAAGTGAATGTTGCCTGCCTTAGTAAGCGATTGAAATCGATGTGAATTAATCACCGCAATGGAGGATTGGCGTCCCTAACAAGCACAACATGACTTGTTCTACCTAGATGAGTGCAAGCTACAATAGCTAAAAGATAATTTGAGTTACTTCTACAAGAAAAAACATAGACCCCGCAGGGTAAGCAGGCCTTGGACTACCTGAACCAATAAACAATGACTAGGTTTCTTTGGTTAAATACTTTTAACCATACAAACGAAAGCCCGAATTATCATGTAACCTTTTCTTTCACTAATGAATAAAATTTGCTATTTTAATTGAGTAATTTTTGTAGGCAAGTTGTTAAGCAATATTTCTTGACTTGTTTTGTCTCTGATTAACTTGGGTACGCATTCTCTGTCTAATTATCTTTGGCGCGTATTCGCTATTTTGCTTCATATTTATATTTCAAGATTTAAATCAAATAAATTTGAAGAAGGTTTTACTTAATAATTTATTTTTGGTCTTGGATATGATTTAATTAAAAGAGATTTGGACTTGGTTTTAATGAAAAAGATTCAATTTTTTGTTCATGGATACAGTTTTCTTTGGTGCCGGTCAAAGGCACAAGCATACCCTATTCCACACCGGTCAAAGGCCCAATAGCACGAGACCCATTATTCCACATGATCCATTAAGTCAAAGGTATAAATATCTTCATAAAGGGTTTTCAAGTACAAAATCTATAATCTCCACTTTGATACAGTTATCTTGAATTCTAAATGACTTGGGTGTTGGAGTTCTAACTATGTAGGTATCCTCTAGGTCCACTATATCAAAGACAACAAATGTCGATCCAAGATCGACACTAATTAATGACACAGTTTTAAAATCATCATCTCTGGTTCAAGAAGCACCGTGATCGCAACCTTCGATCCACAATATTCTCCCACAAAATCACTCATAAAGCTTTGCTCCAATGTAGTTTCTGCAATCTCATCCAATTCTGGTTTCGCAACAGAACAGTGGCGCCGTCTATAGGAATCGACTTTCGATTCCTGCGATTTCCACGATTTCACATTCAATTTTAAGATCTGAGATCCGAAAGAGTCTCGGATGAAGGAATTGAAGCATCAATATGCCAAAATCCTATATATGTACCGTTTGGATCCATTGGACTCCGATCTAGCTCTAATCGGTCATTCATATGGGTTTCGAACCGCCGTGAAAAGACACTAGCGGGCACCTACGAATCTGTACTCAGATCTGCAGCCTTATGACCAGTCAGGCTCAAACTCACGAAGTCGAGATCAATTGAGTCCCATTTTTCCCTCAACCGAGTAGCGCAATGGATCCGCTTCCTCTAAATGAACCTCTTCAAATCTGAGCCAGAGTTCAACACAGACCCATGTAAGGCTAGAAGAAATCACTCCTAGAGGATGTGGCGGCATAAATACCGCCATAACTGGTCAACGCATGATATCTCATCATCGTAAAAGCCTCATGTCGGTTACCTCATTATCGTAACGGCAAGAGCCCGGTCCTAGTCAATAAACAAGACTCTGAAACTGTAGGATAGAGGATAGTCTCAGACGTAGGGCAACTGATCAGAGGATCAGAAGATCATTTGAGTAGTCGGTAGATGGAGTAAGTAAGGGCCACATGGCTTTCCATTGGCTGGAGAAGTTCCTAATGTTAGGAAAATAACAACAAAAAAATAAATTTATGCGCACGCGGAAGCATACTCACAAAAAGAAAAAGATGCAAAAAATTTAAAAAATAAACCTCACATAGTTATACAAAGTTACTGACCTTCCCGTACAATTGCAATTTTATGGAGAAAATTGCAAACCCTTCAAATTATAATTTTGAACAGAAAAATTGTAAACTCTTTCCCAATTACAATTTTCGGAAGAAAAATATTGCAAACCCTCTCTCAAATACAATTTTTTTACGGAAAAAAATTGCAAATCCTTAGTCAACTACATTTTTTGGACAGAAAAATTGCAAACTCTTTCAACAAACTATTTTTGAACAAAAAAATAAAAATCCTCTCTAGAGACAAAACTACTCAAATCTCTTATACACCCAAAAGACTACATTTTAATGTTGTGTAGAAATAATTAATTATCTCTATTTATATTGATACTCAAATTATATTTTTTTCTACTATCCAATAAGTCGAACAAAGAGTCAACCTTCCGAAGTATTCTAGAGAAGCCCCGAGCCCAAACATGCTAAATAATATATTACAAATGTAACATTTCTTTTTTCATAATAGTAATCAATGTTTATATATATATATATATATATATATATATATATATATATATGTAGCGGGGAAAATCTGAGAATGAAGCCATTAAGTTGACCCGACTCAATATTTCAGTGAAAGTCGCCACCGCGCTTTATTATTTCCAAAGAAAAAGGGAAAAGAACGAAGAAAACCCAAAGTTTAAAACAAGAAAGAGATCTTAGGTACAGGTGTTGATTATACAAGGGGAAGGTTTTAAGCACCCCTCATATCTGTGGTATTCCACATAAACCTTTTTGAAAATCTGTGTCGTGTGTGCTAAAAAAACGGTTTGTTTTATTTTTAAAATAAGCTCGGCAAGACATTGAGCCTTGTGCCTACATACCTACTCGGTGCAATGGAGAAGTCAGATCTAATGTAGTTCCTCTTAAAAGGGAAAACGGTTTTTTAAAAGGAATAAACACTTTATCATCGTCGGAGAGAAATACTGAGCCATTGATCTTGAGCATGAGAACAAACGAGTTCTTTCCAATGCAAATGAAAGAAGGGCTCCAACTCGGATGGAAATCAACGAGTATGCCACTAGCTCTCTCACGTGGAAAAGATCTTGTTATATCAATCAATTTCAAAATCGTGGGGTATCGCAACTCGTTACGACAATTAATCGTGTCTAAACTTTTTCAAAAAAATAGCCACTAAGGGCAAAAGACATTTTTAACGAAAAATATTTAAAAAAGGTTGCAAACATAAGAAGATTTTAGAAAAAGGGATAAGATTTTGAAAATCTAAGAAGGGGAGGAGATGAAGAGGCTATCCTAATGCGTAAAATAAAAGCTAAGGAAAGAAACGGTTTAATCGAAAAAGAAGCCAACACTTGACATTAAGAGTCAAGGTAAATTTCTCATCCTTTGGAATATCAATACTAAACCAACACATTACCACTTGGGGATTCAGATGCACTTATTATCCTTAGCACCACTTTGCATTAAGCACATTAAAATTCTGACGAAAATTGATAACACGAAAACGTATCACATATTTGGCTTGATTTACATACACTATTTCCCTATTTTATCTTAATTATGTTGCTTTATGTTGGTATTATGCTAGTATTTTCATTGTTTTAGGTTTTATGTTCGTTTTGAGGACTATTTGTGAAAAGGAAAGAAATGGAGCTAAAATCACTACTATTTGTGCCTAAAAGATGAAAAATGGTGCTGAAATGAAAAGGGGGTGCAAACAAGGCTCAACCATGCTAAAGGAGACCCAAAGGCCCAAAGAGACAAAGTCAGCCCACGAAGTAATCAATTGTGCGTGGCCCAAATCACACAAGCAAGTGGAGACGCACGTCTCCAATGATCCATGCCACGTCACCAATGAGGAGACGCCCGTCTCCAGCTCCTCCTACATTTCCTCCACTTGAGACGCACGTCTCAAGTCGTGTGCTGGGTCACCCTGAAGAAGTGGAGACGCACGTCTCCAAAGAGTTCCCTATTTCCACGCATTCCAACAGCAGAAGCTCCCCTATAAATAGAAACAGTCACCTCAGTTCTCGGTGTGCAATTTCCGGCCAACGAAGTGCTGCCGAAATTGTACCGTGCTTATTATTTTCTTCCTGCTTTCATTCAAACAGTTTATTTTCTCACAACAATTTCTACACCGGAAATTGTTGTGAACCTTTTATAAATCTACCCTTACGTTAGATTTATTGCTTTTACTTCTTTGTTTCAATTACCGTTTAAATTCCGAAGAACGATCTAGCCAACTTGTGGTGGAAGTTCAGTACTCGAAGATTCAATTGCAATTTACATTATTCAGGTTTATTATTTACCGCCTTTATTTATATTTATTTGCATGATATATTATATGCCAATTAATATGCCTATTATTATGAACCAAATTTATTTATGCATGTTTAACCATATTAATATGTCTGGCTAATTTATTTAGATATCGGTATGTAAAGTAAGTTAACTGTAGGGATCCGAAATAAATTGGCTTAATTATGTTTTATTAAATATCACTTGTTTTTGGTCTGTATGTCTAATTTAATTAGTAAGTCTTAAAACCAATAGAGCGAAAGTTTGAGGGGTTGAGACGGTCAAAGGTTAAAATCAATAGAGCGAAAGTTTGAGATCTTTAACTGGATAGTAGACATAGGACATTAGTTTTAAGGATGGCGAAAGCGTATTAAAACTAATTAGAACTTATTTATTTCCAAAAAGTGTTTTTACACCCGAGCGGGATGGCGAAAGCGTACGTTAGGGATATTAGCATGTTCTGAGTCAACAGAGCGAAAGTTTGAGATTAGGAGATTTAAATAGATAACGACTTCATAAGACAAGCATTTTATTAACTATGTTGTTTTCAAAAAGCGTTTCTAAATCTGGTGGGATGGCGAAAGCGTACATTAAGAGTTAGGATCGTAGTCTGAATCAATAGAGCGAGAGTTTGAGAGGAGGACTTTTAAATAACATAGTTAGTAAAGATCTTTGATTTAATTAGAATCTGGCCAATGGAACTTCGGATCACCTAAGTTAGATGAAATACATACTGATATCTGTTTGTTATTATATTTTTACCTAGATTTAAGATTTTAGTTTCCCCATTTATAAAAAAAACCCAAATATCATTAGCCTTAGCTTTACATAGTAACTTTAGATAACGGTAGGTCGATTTATAGTCCCTGTGGATTCGATATCTTTTAAAACTACACGACACGACTGTGCACTTGCAGTTATCCCGACTAATAGACACGCAAAGTCGCGATCAAGTTTTTGGCGCCGTTGTCGGGGACTATTCAAGTCGATATCGTAACTCGCTGTTACACCGTAGAGACTAAGGCATTTTTTTTCTTTTCATTTACTACTATGTATCACCCAAACTTTTTCTATAACCCCTACTCCCAGTATTTCGAGGAATCACCTGGATCCTATAAATCCGATCTCGAAATACTATTGGAGAATTTCAATGCTGCGCCACCAATTCATTCTCATTCAAATTACCTCTGCAACTCCCAATCTCAACATTTCAAGGAACCACAAGAAACCTACAATCCAAACCTCGAAACATTAATTGGGGATTACAATTCGACATTAGCTTATCCTCAACCGAATTCCCTTTACAATCACCAATCCCAACATTTTGAGGAGACGCAAGAATTTTATTCTAACCAAACCTATCCTCAACCGAATTTCCTCTATGATCACCATAATCAATATTTTGAGGAGTCACCAGAATCCCATAAATCCGACCTCGAAGTAATAATGGAAAATTTTAATGAAACATCTATGATGACAAGGAACTTTGTGGAAACACAAAATGCGACGCTAACCTACTTCGAGGAACCACAAGAATCCTATAATTCTAACCTCGAAGCATCAATAGAGGATTTCAATGCAACGCAAACTTATCATCAACCGAATTGCCTCTACGATCACCACGTCCAACATTTCGAGGAGTCGCAAGATTATCATAAATCCAACCTCGAAATCTTAATGGAGGAATTCGTTGAAGCACAAACTCTCTCTAGGCTAGAATCTATGATGACGAAGCACTTTGAGGAAACACAAAATGCAACGCTAACTTCCTTTGAAGAACCTCAAGAATCCCATAATTTTAACTTCGAAACATCAATGGAGGATCCCGACGAGACGCTAACTCACTCTAGATTAGAAGCCATGATGGAGCACTTTGTAGAGACACAAACCGTCCAAAACCAAGAGTTTATCAAACAAAGTCTTCAAAACAATGAAACCCTTAGGCAACTGACCACTATGGTTGAGTCCCTCGCGACACACAACATGACATTAGAAACTCAAATCTCCCAACTTGAACAAAAGTCGCTAGGACACTTACTTGAGGAGTATATGGAAACAACCATTAGTGAAGAACAAATTGAAATTCCTGAGGAGAGTGATAATGAGATTGAGGAAGGTGATTATGAGACTGAGGAGAGTGATAATGTAGTTGAGGAGAGTTCTAGTGAGAAAAGAGTGGAGATTGAGAAAAATCCACCAACACCATCTGAAAGGGAGGTTGTAGAAGAGATAGAGAAGGAAGCACCTATTGTTATTCCTCTTCTCTATACCCAACTGATTCCTTTCCCGCAAAGTTTTATGGAAAATAAGGTAGACTCCAAATCCATAATGTATGTGAAGATATTGGAAAATATCCACACTAATGAACCCTTATTTGAAGTCTTGCATAAAAAGAGAAATTTATACGACCATGAAACTAAGGATATCATTAGTGATAAGAGGGTAAGGTTAATCTTTGAGGTGGTGGATAATATCACTAAGCCCGAACTTGAAAAGCTGATACTTAGGATCGATCCAGAACCGCCACCACGATTTCAAAAGAATGAATCACCCCACAGAAGAAAGAAAAGAAAAGGTGAGGGATATGTGAGATGGCTTGATAAATGGCCATGGAAAACGACATTTGCTAAAAGTTCAACCGAGAAGTCTTTTTCGAAAGAAACACCTTGAGTGCTTGCACTCTTAAACCGTCAAGCTATTGACGTTAAACAAAGCGCTGCGTGGGAGGCAACCCACGAGTTTTCAGTTTAATGTTTTCCTTTTATCGTTTGAATTTGCAGATAATAAAGATATGGATCGCTTGTCACGTCTCGGCCATATCTAGGCGAAAAATCTATAGACAATCATCTCAAAGATGAATGGGTCTCCATGCACATTCCTACGAGTGTTGCTGCTGGTGGTGACACAGTTGATGAGCATGATAGGAGAAGATATTTCCTCCGGACGCGGAGCAGATTTGGTTGTGATAGCCCGCCGGTTGCATCCATATAGGTTCTGACTTTTCTTCTCCACCTTGGATCGAAACATTGAGGACAATGTTTGGTTTAAGTGTGGGGGAAGCTTTACTGCTTTCATTTGTTGCTTTATTGTTTTCTAGTTATGTTGTCAAGTCTTTATATATGATTTTCTGTTGTTATCAAATTTCCCCAAAAATTTGAAAATTTTAACCTCCAACAAAAATTTGAATTTTGACGCATGGCATACACACTCTGAAAGTATAGAGGTTGTCACAGTTTAGGCATTGTTAGAAAGACTTCGAGATGTTTCAACAACATCGATATCGTCCTGACACCCTAAACCCCCTCATTATGTGATATCAATTTGGATGCCCATTATGTCGAGACCTTAGGCTCAAGTTTTCAAAGTAGCTCTTAAGTAGTTTATATTAGCAGTCGGCACCATCTTAAGCACAAACTACGTAGGGAGTGGATGAATATAAGTGAATGATCCTGTTTTTAAATGATTTAATTGAAGATTAGCCTTCTAAGTTAGGTGACCCTCACCCGGTCATTTAGCCCAACGGTTGTTAAGCCAATAAGGATTTAATAATTAGCACCCACTGTTGGTTGGCCTAGAGGTCACTGGTACTGGGCTTGGTAGGGTGGACTACGGTCCGATCCCCCGCAACCGCAGTTGGGAAAATGGGGCTGCACCACTTAAAAACCAGAACCCCGTGCTAAAGAAAAGAAAAGGATCATAGTCGCTAACCGATTTCTCTACTATGTGCGTGTACGGATAACGGGCTTAATGTGATTGCGCTTGAATGATAAGAGTGAAAGGAAAAACGAGAGATATAGGTTGAGTTATAATGGCATAATTCGAATTGGTTTGTATAAGGAGGGAGTTTTTGACATTGTGTCATCACGGTATCCTTGGTGTTGATATATACTACCTATCAATGTAACATTTGCCTATCACAAATATGACTAGGAGTTGTGTCATGCCCTTGTTTCGAATCTTGCTTAATCATTTTCTTTTATCGTGTGGTTGATTGCTTGAGGACAAGCAATGGTTTAAGTGTGGGGGTATTTGATAACACGAAAACGTATCACATATTTGGCTTGATTTACATACACTATTTCCCTATTTTATCTTAATTATGTTGCTTTATGTTGGTATTATGCTAGTATTTTCATTGTTTTAGGTTTTATGTTCGTTTTGAGGACTATTTGTGAAAAGGAAAGAAATGGAGCTAAAATCACTACTATTTGTGCCTAAAAGATGAAAAATGGTGCTGAAATGAAAAGGGGGTGCAAACAAGGCTCAACCATGCTAAAGGAGACCCAAAGGCCCAAAGAGACAAAGTCAGCCCACGAAGTAATCAATTGTGCGTGGCCCAAATCACACAAGCAAGTGGAGACGCACGTCTCCAATGATCCATGCCACGTCACCAATGAGGAGACGCCCGTCTCCAGCTCCTCCTACATTTCCTCCACTTGAGACGCACGTCTCAAGTCGTGTGCTGGGTCACCCTGAAGAAGTGGAGACGCACGTCTCCAAAGAGTTCCCTATTTCCACGCATTCCAACAGCCGAAGCTCCCCTATAAATAGAAACAGTCACCTCAGTTCTCGGTGTGCAATTTTCGGCCAACGAAGTGCTGCCGAAATTGTACCGTGCTTATTATTTTCTTCCTGCTTTCATTCAAACAGTTTATTTTCTCACAACAATTTCTACACCGGAAATTGTTGTGAACCTTTTATAAATCTACCCTTACGTTAGATTTATTGCTTTTACTTCTTTGTTTCAATTACCGTTTAAATTCCGAAGAACGATCCAGCCAACTTGTGGTGGAAGTTCAGTACTCGAAGATTCAATTGCAATTAACATTATTCAGGTTTATTATTTACCGCCTTTATTTATATTTATTTGCATGATATATTATATGCCAATTAATATGCCTATTATTATGAACCAAATTTATTTATGCATGTTTAACCATATTAATATGTCTGGCTAATTTATTTAGATATCGGTATGTAAAGTAAGTTAACAGTAGGGATCCGAAATAAATTGGCTTAATTATGTTTTATTAAATATCACTTGTTTTTGGTCTGTATGTCTAATTTAATTAGTAAGTCTTAAAACCAATAGAGCGAAAGTTTGAGGGGTTGAGACGGTCAAAGGTTAAAATCAATAGAGCGAAAGTTTGAGATCTTTAACTGGATAGTAGACATAGGACATTAGTTTTAAGGATGGCGAAAGCGTATTAAAACTAATTAGAACTTATTTATTTCCAAAAAGTGTTTTTACACCCGAGCGGGATGGCGAAAGCGTACGTTAGGGATATTAGCATGTTCTGAGTCAACAGAGCGAAAGTTTGAGATTAGGAGATTTAAATAGATAACGACTTCATAAGACAAGCATTTTATTAACTATGTTGTTTTCAAAAAGCGTTTCTAAATCTGGTGGGATGGCGAAAGCGTACATTAAGAGTTAGGATCGTAGTCTGAATCAATAGAGCGAGAGTTTGAGAGGAGGACTTTTAAATAACATAGTTAGTAAAGATCTTTGATTTAATTAGAATCTGGCCAATGGAACTTCGGATCACCTAAGTTAGATGAAATACATACTGATATCTGTTTGTTATTATATTTTTACCTAGATTTAAGATTTTAGTTTCCCCATTTATAAAAAAAACCCAAATATCATTAGCCTTAGCTTTACATAGTAACTTTAGATAACGGTAGGTCGATTTATAGTCCCTGTGGATTCTATATCTTTTAAAACTACACGACACGACTGTGCACTTGCAGTTATCCCGACTAATAGACACGCAAAGTCGCGATCAAAAATCGGGCAGAGTAATGGCTGTTTTCGGGTAAAATCCTTATCTTAATGCCTTGGAATTAACCATCAAGGGCTTTTGAGGAAATACCTGCACACACAAACAGACAACAATCCAATGCCAGACAGACAGAATAACAACAGAATAACAGGGTCCAGAGGTACTAAGTCCAAAAGTCCAAGTCTCCAAAATGCTCGGGATAGTAACCAATAGTCCATAGGGCCTTATGTGTTTTTTAGATTTTTGTTATTTATTAGTGTTTTAGCACAAAAATAGAGTATGCTCCAAGTGGACAAAAAGAAAATAGCGGAAACATAAACAAAACGTCCAAATGGGCAAAGAGAGAATAGCGGAATGTAAACGTCTAAATGGACAAAGAGAAAATGGCGGAAACATAAACATGATGAAATGATAAAATAAAGCAATAAAGCGAGAAATATAAAGAGAAATATAATAAAATGCGGAAGTTAAAGTTAATTGTTAGATGTTAAAGATAACCATCTTGAAACTTGTCAAGTATGTTATCAAACTTAGTAGTAAAGATCGATGGTGAGTGAAGGATGTTCTCGAATTTAAATTCAATGGAAATTTATCAGAAGCTTGATAAAATCATAGCGACTACACGATAAACTTCCATAAGTCATAAATCAACCGCATACAACTCTCTTCCATGTTTGATCTTTTTTAATTCGGGACACGAAATATTGCGCTATGTTAAGCAGATCGCCAAGTGATTTATGTAGAAATCACCCTACAACGAGGCCGGTCAAAACTTTATGTGCTAATGCATGCGAGAGAAGCGATATATAGATCACTCTCCGAAAGCAATACCGCACGAAAAGAAAATAGGTAGCGATCTAGTCTTTACCAAGAATCCATAAGAATTCTCAAGGTATCAAAGACTTTCATTGATCAAAATAAAAAGAAATAAAAGATGGAACCACATTCAAAAGCTCCTTTCATCCATAATTTCAATCACTTAATTTTGCGGATTTGGATTCTCATCCTATCGACGCCCTAAGTCCATTGATATTAGAGAGAAATTAGGCCTCTAACTTGTGATTCAAAGAAAATAACAAAAGAAGGGAGTAGAAGATGAGTTAGAACTAAGAACAAATCAAAAAAAGGCAAAAAAACACATTATGCTCAGCTGCAAATTGATTGGCACAAAGTGTAAATCAATTTACATAACTCTGTTTTCAAATTCTGCGCAAAAAACAGTTATGTAAATCGATTTGCACAATATGCAAATCAATTTGCACAAAACAACTTTTCAAAAAACATCAAATAAAGAGAAGAAAACTTGTTTAAACATAAAACCAAACACCTTGTGATCTTGGATCAATTTGTGCACGAAAATGTATCAAGTAAGCAAGCAAAACTCAACAATGTTGCACCAAAGGTGCATTAAACATAAACAATAATGGATCACATCTTGAATTATGGAAAGGACCTAGAATTTTACCAAATATTTCACAAACTTTGAATCTTCTTCAAGAACACACAACCACAAGCCTTGATCTCTCACAATTGATGAAGAAAATAGTGTTTAGATGAAGGTTTAGCTCAAAGTTAGTGAGGTTCAAGATGTAACTCACTAACTTTTTATGGAAGAAGAAAAGAGCTTTGAGTGAGGGGTTTGGGAGAGATGAGGAGAGAAAGAGCAAGAGTTTCTTTGGCTTTCAAAGCTTGAGAAATGAAGAGGGGAAAGCCTCTATTTATAGGATTTAGGCTTGGGATTATTGGTGGTTTGGAGTTAGGATTGGAAAATAGATTTAGGTTTGGTAAATGAATTTGGAGCCAAAATTATGATCCAATGGTATTGATGTGATCACATGAGGGTTTATGATAAAATGATTTAGGAAATCAAATATAAGAACTAAGTCATGCTTCCCACACTTGCAAATGATGTCATCACCTTCAAAAGCTGAAATTTGCCTTCATTCTTCAAAATTCGCACTGGTGCAATCGATTTACACTTTATGCAAATCTATTTGCATTGCTGAAAAAGGCAAAATCCGGTGCAAAAACAGTTATGTAAATCGATTTGCACATTATGCAAATCGATTTGCACTGATGGCAGAAGCAAAATCTGGGGCAGAATCAGTTATGTAAATCGATTTGCACATTATGCAAATCGATTTGCACAGGGATAATGTTGAAAAATGCCCTTTTTTATGGATATTTTAACTTGGTGCCTACAAAACACAAACATACAAAAGCACAAGGCAATATTTTTGGTATTTTGGTTAGTAAAACAACATATACAAGAAAAACATTGGTGCTTGATGATTCCTTTGCAGATGAATTGAGCATAACATCACAAGTAGAGTTCTTAGTCGAAACGTCTTGATTGATGATTGATATGCAAATGATGTGTGGTCTTAGGATCAAAAATTGGGGTATATATATAACATATCAAGTGAGAGCATTTTATAATGAGAGATGAGAGAAATAAATATTAATAATTGGATTCATCAAGAAAGAGAATGTTAATACATTAATGTGGCTATTAATTTCTCTCTCTTGATGAATTTAATGATTGATATTTGTTGCTGTCATCTCTCATTTTAAAATACTCTCACTTGATATGTTCATATATATATATATATATATATATATATATATATATATATATATATATATATATATATATATATATATATATATATATATATATATATATATATATATATATATATATATATATATATATATATATATATATATATATATATATATATATATAAAATCAATGAAAATAAAAGTTATAAAGACATCAAAATCACTTATTTTTTTAGTTTAGTCTAAAGTGATAAACTTAGCTGAATTGCTTGAAAAAATTGTTGTTTTCCCAACAATGAAAAATAAAGACAAATAAAATCAACATAAAGTTGTTGAAATAAAGGTCCAATTGAGGAATTATGAAGTGAAATTTTCTCACTTTATTTTTTCCTCACCAACTTGCAACTTACACACTTTATATGAAAATATGGTCATGGGGTCCCTTATGCATCAATCATGTTGTATCATATTGTTCTAAAAATAAACATTTATCATGTCTTTGACTCTTTGCTTATAGTCAACTTTAACTTAAAACAGAATTCCATTACCAGAGGAAAAAGTTTCTCTGGGATCCTATTTTCCTTTTTTGTCAAATTCTATTTGATTCGACATGATACTTTTTTTATGTTGTTATTTTGTATAAAGAAATAAATATGTATATTCAGGAAATGGTTTTTTGTTTGTTGATAAATACATTCAAACTTTAATATTAATAAAACAAATAATATTAAAAAACACATTTTTTATGTTTGTATTTTTATCCTATATAATCAGATACAGATGCAAGGTTGTTACTCTTTTCATATTAGAAAGCACACCAGCGTAGACTGTCGGCATAAAGTGGTCCAAACATTTCAAAGGTGCTTAAAGAAAAATTATTAAAATGCCAACAGGGTTAGAAAAGCTGAAAAGGCATGTAATAAGCCACTTTTCTGGGATTAACGTAGGCACGGTCTAATTTGTTTAATAAGAGAATTAAAGAAAGGTGCATGATGAAACTATATTTGGAGAATTTTCTATAATTGCATTATTTTTTTTATGCCTATCATATACAATAAATACATGGATCGGAAGAATGTTATTCTCAACCATTCTTTTAAGTTGGAGCGGAAGGTGTCCCAATTTATCAGGCCATATATGCCTAATCAAAGAAGACTCATTTATAATTTTAAAGAATCTATCCAGCAAAATCGATCTAAGGATATAAATAATCCTACATGCATAAGATATATATATATATATATATATATATATATATATATATATATATATATATATATATATATATATATATATATATATATATATATATATATATATATATATATATATATATATATATATATATATAAACTTCATTCTACTTTCTTATTTTTATTCATTAGTTGATATTTGATGTTTGATTGCTGATATTTGATGTTTGATTGTTGTCAAATTTAGGCTTGATTAGGTTTTTTTGGCGGTATTAGGGTTTGATTTGGGGTGTATTGTTGATTAAGGTTCATAGGATATGGTTTTTCTGGTTTTCTGAGATGGGAGTAAGCGAATAAGAGCAGAAGGTGAGAGAGAAAGATGAATGAAAATGAAACAAAAAATGAAAAAAATGAAATGTATAATCCCCCGTGTCTTTTTGTTGCGTACCATGTGGCATCATATTGGCCATATGATAGGAAATTCTAGAATCCGTTTATCTACGTGTGCATCTACAATGCTCCCGTGGACAAAATCTCACCTCAATCATCCATTAGTTTTACCATGATCAGCGCCCCAGAGCTGGACTCTGGGAGCCCTATGATCTCAATTGTACGCTCTAAATTCACGGACCTACGCTAACGCGTACACTATATGTCACCTTATCCTAACGGATCAAGGTGTTTCTCATTTGGGCTAGGCCCAGTAGTATCCACACCCTGCTTTTCCTTATCCTAAATGAAAATACACCACTGGCTTATGGGGTTTAAATTGACATTTGGGCTTAATTATTTACTAATACACATTTATTTCTAAATTGACACCCCTATATCCTTTTAACTAATTGATTTGTTTTATTTTAAAATCTCCCTTTAATTTTTATTATTTAATACAATTAATAAAAAAAATAACACTTAAGGATATATTTATTTTGTAGCAACTTAAACCTTTTTTTTACTAACTTTTGAATATATCTTTTCCATAGTTATTTAATAAATTCTAATTTAGTTATCATAAGTATATTTAATTAAAAATCTCAAAACATCTAAAACTATTTTTTCACTAACATAATACAAAATCAATATAAATTTTAAAATAAAGGATTGTGTAATTTCTTTTTGACTAAACTTCGAACTACGCCCACGAGTACGTTTTTTTCTAAATCGAATGAATTTCAAAGGACCGTTCGAAAGCAATTACACAATCCCATAAAAATAACCAACCAAATATATAAGAACTACGGTACTCTGACTTCCTCATTGCACTAGAGGATATGTAGGCATAGGGTTTCGAAACCCTAGCGAGTAAAACCATAAAAAACAGACATTTAACCTAATTCCCTTTAAATATCAATAAAATCATTTTTTAAGATATAGGAGAACATACGTTTACCGTATCTTTTATTTAAATATATAAAAAAACCTAAACCTAGAAGGAGTCCCCTTGAATACAAGGGAGACGAAGAGTTCTTAACACCTTCCTTCCGTTTAACCGACTCACAAACATAAAATCTCAGAGCATAGTGTAATCCACTTAATTCCCTTCCTTTAGGATAAAAATAAATGGTGGCGATTCTTTTCCTTAAAATTTAAAAGTCAGTTGCTACAGTTGGCGATTCTGCTAGGGACCTAATCCTTAAACTTAGGGTCGACCCTACTTTTAGGTTTAGATTTTCTAGGATTTTATATTTGGTTTTTATTATTGTTTATTGATACTATATTTTATTCATCTTCTATATTGTTTGTTTTATTTTATGCTAAATATTTTTGTTATGGGATTAATATTGTGATGAGAATATGAAAGTAACCCTAGAAAATGAAATGTCAATAGGCCATGAGGGCTAATCTTCCCCCGTGCATTGTTACGACTATTTCACCTAAAGTCGGTCTTATCCTAAGAAATACCTTTAGAAAGAGAACTCTTACGGAGGTAGGACTATGGATTTGACCTACGACTCTTTGTAAAAGCCAAAATAAAATATCATGGTGAGACCTTGTACGACCTATAAGACAAAAGTCTTGGTCTACAAAGAGACTCCACTTAAGGGAGGCCCTTTTGCCTTTTCTCTTTTGTGTCATCCATGATACCCTAGGATAAACCACCCTTGGGATAGGAAACCTTCTCACGAAGGACGTCCTATTTCTATCCCTTAACCCGTAAGGGCTCCTTTTCATTCCCTAATATATAATATGTATCCATGAACATGTTTGGGTTTCATTCCCTAAACCTAGGAGAGTTTCAATCTTTTAATTACAATCCTTAGACCCCTAAGGGTTCCCTTTAGTATTTCACAATCCTTAGCTTGTAAGGATTTCCTCTTGTTTGTTACAATCCCTAGCCTGTAGGGATTTCTTGTTGTGTATCACAATCCCTAGCTTGTAGGTATTCCTTTTATCCTTCATTATCCATAGCCTTTCGGGAGTTATCGTTGCGTATGTCACAATCCCTAAGTTAGTATAAGGGTGTCCTCATTTCCTTTTAGGTATCCTTAGGTTTGTCAACAAAGACATCCTTAGACTGTAAGACTTCCAGTTGTCTATCACAATACCTAGCCTGTAGGAATCTCTGTCTATATATCCTTAGCCTGTAGGCATTTCATTTGGTTAAAAGACATGACTAAAACTCATTTAGGTTTCCTAAGGTCTTCCATAACCCCTAAAACTAAGGTTCATCCTTCAATTCGTATAGGATACCCTTATGCCTATGTTTTTCCTATACCCGTGTTGCATTGCATTTCCATTTACATATATATATATTTTCATATGCATTTTCATATCTACTCTTATCCAATTACCATTTAGCTAGCATGCTTCCTGATACTCACAAGAGAACTTGAAGCATGTCTCAAGAAACCATGGAAGAACTCAAGAAAGATAAAAAACTGTTAAGGGAGGAGGTCAACCAGTTGCAGACTCAAATGAATTTGGTCATACAAATGTTGTTGGGAAGGGAAGGTAACCCTTGGTTGTGTCAGCCACATGCCCGTCTAACTTCTCATACATCACAACCATGGGTGATCCCCCACCTCAACAACAACAACAACAACATCAACAACATCAACAACAGAATAAGAGTGTCCATCAGAAGGAAGGAAAAAAGCCACCCCCAATAAGGTTTGATCTGCTTCATATGCCTCGCAGTCAACTACTCCAATAGCTGCTCAAGGCTTCTTTGGTCGAGCTAAAGAAACTTGATCCTCCTACTGGGGCAACCCCACCAAAATATAATGCAAATGCAAGGTGCGAATATCATGCCAATTCTCTGAGGCACACTTTGGAGAAATGTTGGGCCTTCAGACACAAAGTCTAAGATTTGATCGACAACAAGCAATTGACTTTTGAAGGAGGAATGCCCTTTGTGAATGGTTACCCCTTACTTTGACAGAAAAAATAATATATCACTAACTTCTCTTAAAAGTCAAGGAAGCTCGTCCTTAGGATCATTAGACATTGTTTTTCTATTTGAAATTTCGGTGTTGCTAAGTTTTGTTTGTTTCTTAAGATTGTACTCTTTGATCAATAATTTTAATAAATAATCATGCATTTTTTTGGAATTAATTCATTCGTCTTTACTATCTTCTATGCCATCAACTTCTGTATATAAAAAAATAATAATTAACGACTTTCCGTTTTCACTTTTCACCTTTCCGCTTTCATCTTTCGCCCTTAACAAACTTCGAGGGAGAATGATGTAAATAACTGAAATTTTGCTAACGTATTCTTTCAATGCAAAACTGACCTGATGATATAAGGCATTATTTTAAATCCTAAATAGTGGAGAAATAAGGGAGTTAATCCATAGTCAACCCCCTCGAGCCAGGAGTTAGAGTTTGTTCTATTTTCTGAAATAAAAAAAACCTTAATTTTAACCAGGGGCAGGGTAGATTTCAATTAATTCAATGGTGCATTCTATTCTCAGGAGAATTGGTCAATTAAAGCAAAGGTTCAAGCACATTTGTTTCCACGCATCCAAGATAATGAAGCAATAAAGACAAAGCTTACAATAATCAAAGTGGCACTCACATGTTCAAAATGTAAAAAAAAAAGGAGAAATTCAAAAAAAAAGAGAAGAAAGTACGCTTAGTCAAATTAAAACAAAAATATATAATAATATATTGACTTAGGCAAAAGTTTGGATATCCTGATGGACCGAAGTTCAAAAATTTGGTCCATGCAAAATAAGGGATTAAAAAAAGGGGAAAATAATCTTGTGCCTACCACCTCAAAAATCATCAAAAGCTTCTCATAAACGCTTGGATCTCATCAATGCTCTTCATTGGCGCTTGAATCTTTATCAATGCTTATTATCATCACTACGACTAAGAAAAATTCTCTTGCAAACTGAATGCATTCATTGGATTAAATGAAGGGTTAATAGTAGTTTACCCCCTGTAATATGAGAGTGTTTCAGTTTACCCCCCCCCCCCCCCCCACCGTTGCCAAAGGCAGGTTTTGGCAACGGTTTTTTTGAAAAAATCGTTGCCAAAAGGTAGGGAGGGGGAAAAGCAAAATTCGATAACATTACAGGGGGGTGAACTATGATTAACCCTTAAATGAATTTTAAGATTGGAGAACATCAAGGAGAATGGGGTGGGTTTATATAAAATTTGAGCCATATATATTTGTTTTTTAAACCACGAACCATGACCACATTACAACCCTCAAAAGCCCTAATTGAAGTTAGGTTAACTATGAAATCATACTAATCAAAGCTTGTGTTAAACTGACTCCTAATGTTTGTTAAAATTATCACCATGCTGCCATGTCTTCATCTCTAATCATCCATTTCTTTTCAATAATCAATTTCAATTTCAAAACATGCATGTGCATCAATTTAGAATTACTTTTCAAAGAGGTACAATTTTACACACGAATCAACACTTATCATCAAGGATATCTAAAAATTAGTTTAAATACAAAGCGATCAATTTCAAGACGCTTTTGACTAGAGGCAAAACATCTAAGAGGAGTTCTATAATCAGGGGCAAATCCTAATGATCATAGGGGCACATCATCATGATATTCCATTAACTAGGAGCAATCATTCTAAGATTCAATCAAGTTGGATTATATTTCAAGGCACCAGTCGATTAGAGGCGTACATTTTCAAGGCCCTAATAATCAAGGGCACACCTTTTAGAGTTCAAATATGGGGGCAATTCATAACAAGTTCATTTTACGGCATGTAGGATCCAAGTTCACTCTCAAGCGACTTCAAAGAACAAATTTTTCAAGATTTGGATACTTGGGGAAAACTATATCAAATATATGTCATCCTAACACTTTTCAAATCTAAAGATTGGGGCATAATTTTCAAATTCAAATAGTGGGGTAGACCGCTACAAGGCTCTTTCAAAAGAAATTAGTTTAAAAACAACCCACTGGGAGCAAGTCATTTCAAGAGTCAATTAATCAAGGGCATAATATTTCCAAAGTCCAAAATAGTGGGATCATTCATACTATGATCAGACCACTTCCAAGCTTATATCAAGAAGAATCTCTCCAAGGGCCCTACCGACAAATTGGGGAATACATTTTACGGAGGGGCAAGCTCCGCGAACAATCCCATTGGATCCTTCTCCTACATCAACAGTCTGTGAGTTCAAAAAACGAGTATCGGGAAGCCATACTAGCATAAACAACTTCCTTACTTTTTAACAAGCAACCTTCCCACATAAGTAACTCATTTCAATCATAATCATCCACAAACTTATTGGATAATTGAGTCATTTCATCATCGTAAATCATGCATAACATTCATCTCATCTCTATAAGTATAATTTTTTTTTACAAAAGCCTAAACTTACTTGGCAGTTATACAACAAAACCTGTCTTACAAAATCAACCTTGCTTAGCACCCGATAACCTTACCGGTGACAATAACCTTATTGTTTGTTTATTTCCAATCGCCTGATTGATGATTCCCGGTAACCTTACCGATGCCAGTAACCTTACTGAATTTTTAATTCCAATCACCTGATTGATGATTTACGGTAACCTTACCAATGACAGTAACCTTACTGAGTGCTTATTTTCAATCGCTTGATTAATGATTTCCGGTAACCTTACCACTGTAAGTAACCTTAATGAGTACACATTTCCAATCACTTGATTGATGATTTCCGGTAACCTTACCGATGCCAGTAACCTTACTGAATGATTATTTCCAATCGCTTGATTGATGATTTTCGGTAACCTTACCGATGTCAATAACCTTACTGAGTACACATTTCAAGTCGTCTAATTGATGATTTCTGGTAACCTTGCTGATGTCAGTAACCTTACTGAGCACTTATTTCCAATCACCTGATTGATGATTTGCGGTAACCTTATTGACACTAATAGGCTTTACTGTGTTTTTCATCTGGTAACATTAGTAATCCTTCTGTTGCTCATTTATTGTTTTAAAACTAGGTCCTGCCTGGTACTCTACTTTTAAGTCAACGTCAAAAATTTTAGAGGGTCAATTCCAAGACAAATAAATCAATCGAAAATGGAAAATCCAATGATCCAATAAGGAAACTTTTCATGTGCACAAAAAATATTTTCTTGCCAAAAGAAATACACATTCATGATATTTGGTGCATCTACATACTTTCATTAAGCATGGTGCATAAATATTTCAATCATAACATAGGTCCAAAAATACATCAAGACCTATTTACCAACTAAGTTACATGCGCAAATCTAATTCAAATTATCTTGGAGGATGCCAAAACTAAGCAACAAACAAATATGGAGAAGTCAGTAACAAAAAAAACTAATGACTTAAAAAGGAGAAATCATCAAAATCAAAAAAGTACATAAACATTTGGTGCAAAAACAATTATCATTGGGGAACATGCATAAACATATCAACATTGCATCGGGTATCAAAACTAAGAAGGCCATAGAGTTCTGCGAGTAATCTCTAGGTCCTTATAGTTATAATTCAAAATCAAAGTTTGATTTATCTACCCTCTATGCCGTGGTAGATACACAAGTCTATAATAGTATCCAAACAATACTAAGTTTTTTCCTTTATTATCTATCCTCTAGTTCTTGGTAGATATAAAAGAATCTACGTTAAAATTGACTGGGCATCAGTGAATTATCTAACTTGTATTGGTTATCCTCTAGGGTGTGGTAAATATACAAGATTTGTGATTGTTTTTCCTTCTCATCACATTAGTCCCCTGGCACTGATCATTTTGGCGAACCTATTTGGTGCAAACATTTGATGCAAACTTCTAATGTAAACAAACATTTAGTGTGAACATTTGGTGCTTGGTGCAAAAATTTGGTGAGAGCATTTGGTGCTTGGTGCAAAAATTTGGTGAAAAGTTTATCATTTAGCATATGCATAATTATCTGCAATGATTATACTATCTAATCTTGGTTAAACACAAACTTTATCTAACCTCTAGGTCATAATAGATAAAGAGAAGATTGACGACTACTTGCTCTCTAGGATGTGGCAAGTTAGTTCTCCATCTTTTCCCAACTCTACTTGGATTAAAACCTAAAATAGAGTTTAAACCCATTATGTCTTATTCTCTAGGTGGTGATAAGATATGAAGGAACCCATGATAGTTAGCTGATTTGGGGGTTTATTGTTAATTAGGGTTCATAGGATGTTGTTTTTTTGGGTTTATGAGATGAGAGTGAGAGAGCAAGAGCCGAAGGTGAGAGAGAAAGATGAATGAAAATGAAACAAAAAGAGAAAAAAATGAAATGTATCATCCCACATGTCTTTTTGTTGTGTACCTGTGGCATCATATTGGCCATATGATCGAAAATTATAGAATTCATTTATCTGCGAGTGCATCCATAGAATTCGTTTATCTACGAGTGCATCCACGATGCTCCCGCGGTCAACAACTCACCTCGATCGTCCATTAGTTTTACCATGATCAGCGCCCCTGAGCTAGACTCTGGGAGCCCTATGATCTCAATCGTACGCTCTAAATTTGAGGACCGATGCTAACGTGTACAACCTATCTCATCTGATTCAAACGGATCAAGGTGTTACTCATTAAGGCTAGGCCCAGTAGTATCCACACCCTGCTTTTGCTTAGACAATTTCTTTATAGACCCCAACCTTCTTGGAAACCCGCGGAGAAATTCCAAAAATGCCCCTATATTTCTGAAGTGCATCTCCGAAGTCACCTTTTTATGAAAAAAAAGGTGGTTTCGGAGATGCACTTCCGAAAACACTTTATTTTTTTGAAAAAAATGTGATTTGGGAGATGCACTTCCGGAAACACCTTTTTTTTTTGGAAAATGGGTGTTTTCGGAGATGCATATCCGAAATATTTCAATTTTTGGTCTTGGAATTTTTTCGGATATGCATATCCGAAAAAACTCAATAATTATTAAAAAAATAAAATCAAGGTGAATCAATACAATTAATAGCGTAATTAATTGTATTAATTAAAATATATTATTAAATATATATCATTATAATCAAGATATAATAATAATATTAGCCTAATAAATATTTAAATCAACACCTCATTTTTATATATAAAATTAATAATAATATTAATAAAGATATTTATTTACTTTTTTTTTATGATACATAAAAAAATTATAAATAAACTAGTAAATAATTTTATTCTTAATTGATCTCTTTTATTTTAAATTTTTATTAAATAATTATTAATGTATTTATTTTTTATATAATCATAATGTATATTAGTTATAATTTTAATAATTATTAATATGAAATTTATCAAAAAAATAATTAAATTTTTTATGAGTTTTATTTTTAATATATAATTGAAATTAGAATAGAAATATCAACCGTATAATTATCATTATTATTGTTATTATTCATAACTTATAAATTATGTCAATTTTATGATATCTTAATTGATTAATATTCCAAATTTTTTAATTTTTTGGGATTTTTTTGGATATACATATCCGAAAAAATCTCTGACCATTTTTGGAGGGTTTTTCGGAGATGCATCTCCGAATTAACCAAAATCCCAAATTTTTCGAAGATACATCTCCAAACTAACCAAAATTTCAATTTTTTCAAAGATGCATCTCTGAAGGGTATTTTGGAGTTTTCACCCCATGCAGGTCTATAAAGAAATTGTCTTTGCTTATCCTAAACGAAAAATACACCTCTGGCTTCTTTGGTTCAAATTTACATTTGGGCTTAATTATTTACTAATACACCTTTATTTCTAAATTGACACCCCTACACCCTTTTAACTAATTAATTTATTTTATTTTAATATTTTGTTTTAATTTTTATAATTATTAATATTTATTTATTTAATACAATTAATAAAAAATAACACTTGGGAATATATTTATATTTTAGCAACTTAAATCTTTTTTTACTAACTTTTGAAAATATCTTTTACACATTTATTTAATAAATTTTAATTCCGTTACCTCAAAACATCTAAAACTATTTTTTCACTAATATAATACAAAAGCAATATAAATTTCAAAATAGAGGCTTGTGTAATTTCTTTTTAACTAAACTTCGAATTACGCCCAACAGTACGTTATTTTCTAAATCGGACGAATTTCAAAGGATTGTTCGAAAGCAATTACACAATCCCATAAAACAACCAATCAAATATATACGAACAACGATACTCTGACTTCCTCATTGCACTAGAGGATACGTACGCACAGGGTTTCGAAACCCTAGCGAGTAAAACCATAAAAAACAAACATTTAACCTAATTCCCTTTAAATATCAATAAAACCAATTTTTAAGATATAAGCAAACGTACGTTTACCGTATCTTCAATTTAAATATATAAAAAACCTAAACCTAGATGGGGCCCCCTTGAATACAAAGGAGACGAAGGGTGTCTAACACCTTCCCTCCGTTTAACCGACTCACGAACATAGAATCTTTGACCATAGAGTAATCCGTTTACTTCCCTTCCTTTAGGATAAAAATAAGTGGTGGCGACTCTTTTTCTTAAGATTTAAAAGTTGGTTGCTACCTATGGGTTGAATACATGTGATGTATATATATATATATGTTGTATGTCTTATATTGCATGATATTTGTCATTGTTGTTGACTTTCCAAAAAGTTCATGTTTTGACCATAAATTCAGTGTTGGATTCGATGTCATGGAATTTCATTTTTGTGAGCCTAATTGATGTTATATGAATAGAGGAATATCACCATATGATTATTTTGAAACCGACATGTGTAAGATAGGTTTTTAGGGGGAAACATGGCTTGGACAAAATGCTGTCCGTAGCGGAATTTTCTGCATAATCGTGACTTCGCTTTACGAGCTATGTTCCCTTAGCGAGCTCTGTCATGAAAATTTCTATTTTTGCAAAACTGAATTGGTTCTGGGACAATAGTGATATATCAAGAATTTAGGTGAATTTTCCAAAATTTACTGGAGTCGTTTGAATGGTTTTTGAGTCAGTTTTCGATGAAACCTGTTTACTTGAATTTGATATGTTTTATGTTGGAATGGATGTTTGCTCGAGTAAGATGTTTGAACCTTGTTGCTAACTGTTGTTTGTGATGATATGATTTGGTTTTGCAATGAAGAAGAAGTGATGGCCTATGTTGGCATTTGTTGAGGGCTTATGCCTTGTGGTTACATAATTCTTGTTGTTGAGTTAAATGTTGTGTTACATACATTGCATTCGTGATGACTTGGATTGACAAATTAAGATGAAGGCATATGCCTTGTTGCTGCCTCTATTTATTGGCATTTTGTGATGAGGGTGTATTCCCTATTGGTACCACATGCATTTGCATCGATGTCAGACTCATTGCATTTTCATGATGATGAATTATAAAATGATGTTTGGCGATGAATATTTATATAACTAATGATGTGATGATGAGTTGTTGGTTGTCGAATGTTTGCATAAATAATGATGTGATAATGAGTTGTTTGTCGTTGAATATTTATATTTTACTTGATAATGGATGATGATGCTTTTGTGAAGTTGGTGAAATGTGTATGACTTTATTCTTCATACACTTATTATCATACGCTTCTTTATATTGATATGATATCTCACCCCTTCTGTTTGAATATTGCCTCCACGTGGATAACGTGCAGGTAAAAAGGATTAGTGCGCTTTTGGAGTAGCTTGGAAGATGTTGATCTTCCGGTTGCTTATATCGAGTCGACTCGTGCTCTCATACGTAACATCGGGGAGGGGGATGAACGCTTAGTTACTTTTGTTTTTGATGATTGTCTGGAGTCTTATGAACTCCGTATTACTTGAATAAATATTCTTTATGCCGCATGTAGATTATTTTGATAACATTATGTGATTCTTTTCCGCTACGTAATTAAATGGGAAGTTGAGAATTATGAAGTTTTGTTTTGGTTCATCTGCATAATATGTTATGTATCTATTTAAACACTTGAGCAAGTTTAATATGTTTTGAGAAGTATAACATCCTAATTGCATGTTTATTATTTGAAAAATTTATTCTGATTTTATTAATATTCACCAGGATAAATTGGGGTGTCACAACTTTCGATGACACTTTCATATTCATGTACATTTTAAACATTGCAAGATCATAACAGGCATGATGAGACGAGGCAATGTCAAACCGCCAACCATCAGAATCACCAATCATGTTGATTTCATTGATCAAAGCAATAAATTGCTCATCAGTCAAGTTAACATGTGCATTAAGAGTATCACAAGGTTTAAGTCTGATTGTACATTTCATAATCATATGACATAGCTTTTCACAATTAAAGAAAGAGAAAACACCAATATCATTTCTTTATAGTGGTGGTTGTTGCCTATCAATTGGAGTAATTTGGGACCTTTAAAGGATTCTCACTCTTAATTAAACTCAGAACATTACAAATATGATTCTTTAATCATTTGCCAAAAGACTTCGAAACTACACCATATTTCTTTTTGTTGTTTGAAACAACCGATTCATTTTCTTTTTATTCAATTCCTATATTTGTTTTACCAACAAAATTAACGGTTTGTAAGAAAAACCTTAACGGTCAAGAAAAAAAACGAAATACCAAATACGCCACGCTATCATTTTCTTTTATTTTACCGTTAACAAGAACAATAACCTTTTTTTTTTGTCAAGAAAAAAAAAAAAAGAACAATAACCTTTTCATAACTTAGGTCTAAGTTCTAATGATGAAACTAACCCACATCTCAAAAAGCAAAAACATTTCCAAAAAAACAAAAACAAACAAAGAAAAAAAAATACCAAACCCCACACACTCTTTCTTCCAAGACATTCAAAGAACATTACCAGAATCTCACTTCAAATCAAGAAATTTTCTCTCTAATTTTGCTTCCAGATCCATCCTTGGAATCTTCAAACATTAAAAAAATGTCAGAAATATATAACAATACCATCCCAAACAATAACAACAAACAACCTCAAATCTCCGAAATGTTTCAGAAATTCGCCTTAGCTTTCAAAACCAAAACCTTCGAATTCTTCGCCGATGAAAACCTCGACGATTCCGACGGTTTCTCTCTCCTCGACTCCGCCGAAGAAATCATCACCGACCAGAAAGTCGTCGTCATCAAACCCGATCCTAACCCTCTCTCTTCCCCTCCGAAGTCACCGTCACCGTCACCACCGTCGCCATCACCGTCACCACCGTCGCCGACACCTTCGATCATACCGATACAAATAGTGTTAAACGAAACGACGTCGCACGATCTAATCTCTTCGATCTTCGCTGCGGTTTCGGCATTTGAAGCTTCTTACTTCCAATTACAAAGCGCGCATGTTCCATTTGTTGAAGAGAATGTGAAAACCGCTGATAAAGTGCTTGTTTCTCATCTTCAGAGACTCTCTGAATGCAAGAAATTTTACTGTAACCCTAATTTGTACACTAATTTTCCGTTTGGTTCTTCGTTGGAGGCTGAAGTGGAAGAGAATCAGAGTAAGTTGAGAACGCTTGGTACGGTTTCGAATCGGTTGCAGTTGGAGCTTGAGAAGAAGCATGATGAGGTTTTTTCGCTTCGGAAAAAGCTTAGTGAGATTCAAAAGAGTAATGTTAGTTTGTCTAAGAAGCTTTGTAGTGGTAATGTTGATACTGGTTTGAGTTTGGGTTTGAATTTGAAGCCTAGTTGTGATGTTTTGTTGAGTGTTAGGGTTTTTGATTCGTTGTTGCATGATGCTTCTAGAGCGGCGCATAAGTTTACGAAGATTTTGATTGGTTTGATGAGGAAAGCGGGGTGGGATTTAGGTTTAGCTGCAAAAGCGGTTCATCCTGGTGTTGTGTATTCGAAAAAGGGGCATAATCAGTATGCACTTTTGTCATATGTTTGTTTAGGGATGTTTCAAGGTTTTGATTCGGTTTGTTTCGGATTGAGTTCGGAGAGAAAAGAGGAGGAAAATGGGGACTTGTGTGATTTAGATTTGAAAGGGAGAGATAGTTGTTTGAAGAATTTGTTGGAGCATGTTTCTAGCAATCCAATGGAATTGCTTGGTATTCATCCCGGTTGTGAGTTTTCAAGGTTTTGTGAAATGAAGTACGAGAGGCTTGTTCATCCTTCGATGGAGTCGTCTATTTTTGTTGATTTGGATCAAAATGAAGCGGTGTTGAATTCGTGGAGGTCGTTGAGTATGTTCTATGAGGCCTTTGTCGGGATGGCGAGCTCTGTATGGACATTGCATAAGCTGTCGCATGCGTTTGATCCTGCTGTTGAGATCTTTCAAGTGGAAAGTGGTGTGGAATTCTCCATGGTATATATGGATGATGTTACGAAGAGGTTAACCTGGCCGAATAAGGGAAGGGCAAAGGTGGGGTTCACTGTTTTTCCTGGTTTTAGAATCGGGAAAGTAGTTATTCAATCGCAGGTTTACGTAAACAGTTTCAGTTTGACAGAGTAGTTTGCTCAGGGTTCCTCTTGTAGAATAGACATTCATGGACACTTTCTATATTCAGACAAGGCTTCTGTTTTGGAGGAACTAAATGCCGATGTCGGTTCTGGTTAGTATTGTGAAATAGGGCTATAATGGGGCCATAGGAAATGCTATTTAGTGCAAACTGCAAAGTGTTGTCAAATAACGGCTATAATGGTTCTATGAAGTAACGGAACTTGAATAAACTGCAATTTTTACGATCCACGGTAAACAACACTTGTCCTGGTTTTAGTTTTCCAGATTTTTTGTCGACGAAGAAGCCTAATTGTACCGAACTACTGACAGAAGAAGACAATGCCAATATTGCCTCATGTACCTAAAGTGTTTCTGCTGGTAATTTTCTAATGTGTTTCTTTTCCACTCCCAGTTTTGTTTTTACGAATTTACGGGTTTTATAGGTCACTTGTATAGAGTTTAAGTTTACTGTACAGATAATTGCTTCTTCTATGCTGGGTACCCTGACAAAAATACATCAGTAACTTGTGTATGCTACACTTATATATAACAGAACAATCATTTCATTAGCATCATAGGTACTCTTGATCTCAACAATATTCTGTAATTCGGTTATTATCATGCTAGTGATATCTATGGTGCATGTTAGACTTGTTTGGGTCGGCAGTAAGTTAGACAGAATCATGGTATGTCATTGCGATATTAGTAGAAACTACACCGAGCTTCAATAAAATTGGGATGGTACTGTGAATTTTTGCGAACTCACATCACCAACATGCTTATTTATGATTCGAAATTTAGTGAAGTTGCCTGTCTTTAGTTCAAATTTCAAGTCATTGTTAGTTTTGTTGGTAGGTGTTGTTTTTAATTTGCTCTCTTGTTATGTGATTTCTGTTTAAACCGCAAGTTATTAATCTTTAAGCTCTATTTTTTTATTATTGGTTGAGTAGTCTAGTGGTTGGAGTTCACCTGGTTAAAGATGAACAAGTGGGACGTGGGATGTGTGGATTCAAAGTCGCGCTTTTGCGGCTAATTAAGCTTGATTTAGGTTTTTTTTGAACCCTGTGATTAAGCTCCCTACATATTATATCTTGAAATGGTTTGTGAAATCCTTTTGGACAATATTTTATCCGTGGGATGTCTTTAAGCAAATAAAAAAACTTTTAAGCTTAGTTTATTCTTTTCTGGAATCAGTATTTTACTTGATCTAGCTTTCTGATTATTCTGCACATTTGATGTTTTATATTTAAATTTTTTTTTTTTATGATTGCTTGGTGTAGTGTCAAAGATATAAGATTATGATATTGATAATGTAAAAGATTAATGATATGGGCGCAAGTTTGATAATGTCAAAGATTAAAGATTATGATATTGATAATGTCAAAAATTCTACCGTTACATATAAAAAATATTTGATATTTATTTATTTATCTATTATTAAAAATAATAAAAAATATATTAGTTAAGATTAATGTTTATTAATTAAAATTAATGTTTCTAAATTTTCATAATTAATATTACCTCAATACTTGATCCAATGTTTCTAGATGTGTGTAATATTTGTTCGAAAAACGTTTAACATCTGTTGAAGTAAACAAAAAAATAATTTTAAAGTTTTAACATCTTTTGAAGTAAAAAATAAAATAATTTTTAAATTATCTGACATGTGTTATACGAGGGCTATAGAGATTTCAAACATTCACTTTTGATTCTCTATATTGATGATTTTAATCTTGACAATTTCTTTATTGATCCATGGAGTAAGACCTTTGTTAAAAACCCCAAAATACTTCTAGATTTCGGAGATCATCTCCAAAATCACTCATTTTCACATTTTTAATTATTTTGGAGATGCATCTCCGAAAACATCCAAAAAACATCCATTCTTGCGTGTTTTCGGATATGCATCTCCGAAATAACATATAGACCAGTTTCGGAGATGCATCTCCAAAATATGTTCTGAGTTTTTTGTTTTTCTTTTCTAAACAATGATTAATCACATATTTTACATTAATCAACAAAATATAACACGTAAATTAGAATAAAATACCAATATTATAAATAGGAAAATAGTTGTACGGGTAAGTACTCAGTGTCAAAATATTACAATACGAATACAAAAAAGTCATGAATAAAACATAAATAGGCAACTGCTACTGAGTATGCCTAATGCGAACACCCTGCGACCTCCTCTGCCTCCTATACACCGTCGCACCGACCGCGTCACTGACCATCCTCTCCATAATGGCAACTGCCTCTGGACTGCCCTGCTCAATGATACCTCTGTCCAATGCATCCTGCCCAAGCATCTGTATCCGCTGGCATATCGGCAGGAGATTAGTGGCATGGTCATCTTCGGCATGCTGGTTCTCCAAGATCTCTTCATGTGCTGGCCTAGGTGGATCTCCAGAGCATCGGGTGTCATCAAAGGATGTGACACCTGATAAAACCACCCATTTACACAGTGTCAGCTCTGGGTAGCCCCCATACGCCGATACTCCTCAGGCACCAAATGATGCGTCCAATCCTCAAATATAATAGTGAGGCCTACTCGGGTAACGGTGTCAGGAGCAACCTCAAACGGAGACCTCGATATCATCTGCACACGTCCAAAGTGTCTCATGCACCGCTCCGGCAGATACATGACCATGGTGTTGGTCCACATGCCAACCATCCAGAATATAATGCAATGCGGTCGAATGGGACAACATTACCGTAATTAGTGAAGGGCGTCCAATGGATGTCATCGTGAACAGTGCGGTTAAGGTACACACCATATGGGCCCACCTTGTTATTCCCCCTTTGGAGGACGTATCGTGCGGCCCAGGCCATGGCGTCAGTGTACACAGGATGCGGTGGAAGTATGAGATGATCCAGCCCTAAAACACAAATACGATAATAGGTTAAAAATAAATATGAACCATAATTAAATGTGAAATAATTAAAAAAAATGTACCGTAAGGAGTGTGCAAGATCCAGTCAACTGTCTGGTCCTCCAATTGGAGGCTTCATTCAGCTTCTGGTATAGGTATACCAGAATGGCGCCCCCCAGTTCCACTCGTGAACTGTAGTCAGATCAATAAAGTATAAGAGATAAGTCATATCGACGTAGGTTGCACTTTTGTCCAGTGCCTACCAAGAACATGAACCAACACCGCAGAGCGCAATTACGGTGATACTCAACAAAAAGCTCGTCACCCTCCTCCTCAAACTCCGCTGCCGCCACCAAGTAGTTCTCATAAAGCTCTTTCAAGCTGGAGAACCGGATATGCGCATCACTTGTTGCTCTGCACTCATAATCCGCCATGTTTGGGTCCATACCCAGATAGTCCACCATCCACTCCATGGCCTCAACTCTCTGTATCCGAGAATGGTCCAATAATCCCCATCTGATCGGCAGGTGAAGCAGACAGGACACATCATGTAGGGTGATCGTCAACTCCCTAACAGGAAAGTGGAAAGAAGACGTCTCCTTGTGCCACCGTTCGACAAAAGCCCCCTGCATGTCGTCGCTTATGGTACTATATTCGGTCATGCATAACCCGCAAAGCCCGCTCCAACTACAACGTCATTAAACCACTGAGCGCGTGGTTTAAACAGATCAAATATTTTCCGCGCATGGTTCACGGATTTTATGGTCGCTCGTTGGTGTCACAACAAAAACAAAAACAAAAAATATTGTTAGTTAAACCGTTAGAAGAAAGTGCAATAAAAACATAAATAAAAAATGGTTAAATTATAAAGTGCAATAAAAAACAATCTCGCTCTCCCAATCTCGTCGAGCGACATGGTCATGATAGTAAATCAACACAGATGTGTCTGCAGGCCCTCCCAGGTAGCCCTCCTCCTCCGTATCATCCTCTTCGTGCTCAGGGTGAACATCGGGTATCTCCTCCTCCTCAACTCCCACCTCCTCCTCATCCTCACGTACCTCATCCTCATGGGAGGAAGTCGCCCGAGCTAGCCGACTCCTCGATCCAGATGAGGAACATGCAGACGCCTCATCCATTTGGACGGATACTCGTACTCGACCTTGTCCCCGTGTCGCTACTAACTGTGCAACACACTTGCGTCGAGCCGATGTCGCCTGGGTCTCCCTACCCTGTCTAAGTCGTGCCTGATTTCCTAACATTTTCCTGAAAAAATTGCACGAGGTAAGACGTTGAAACAATTCAGAAAATAAAAAAAACAGTTCAGACTAAATTCGGAAGTGCATTTTCGAAACTGGTTAGAGGTGGTTTCGGAAATGCACTTCCAAAAACGCCCGTGATTCTCCATTTTTGCAGTCTCCATTTCTTGCCCTAAACCATTAAAAATCCTATTTTTACCAACCAAACACTACTACATGTTGCTAATAACCTCAACTAACTACATTTTGTTAATTTCTAACAGCCCTAACAATATTATCAATGATAGAGTTTAAAGTTTAGAAACTTACAATTTGTTTGAAGCTTTTAGTGTGCCTTTGAGTGAGCCTTTGAGTCCTTTGATGTGGTAGAGCAACTTTAGATTGTGTAGAAAGTTTGGAGAAATGAGTGTGGTGGTGAAATTTTGATGTTTTGGAAAGAATGAAATGAGGGGAAGTGGCTGTTTTGAAATAACAGAAAACCGCGGCATAATTCGGAGATGCATATCTGAAGACGTAAAAAGGGTTATTTCGGAGATGCATCTCCAAAAACTCTTTTTAAAAAAAAAAATTTAATTTCGTAAATGCATCTCTGAAATAATCCTTTTTTACGTCATTGAAAATGCATCTCCAAAATATAGGAGCATTTATAGAATTTTGCTAGGGGTTGTTAAGAAGGCATAGAGGTCTATAAAAAAAATTGTCTTAATCTTTTAGTCCTATTTCAAAATCCAATTTTTGGTCTTTGGTCCATATATTTTACAATCCTTAAGATTTTCTTAGTACCCTTCCACTTTTTCACATATGGCAGTTGAAATTTTATTTTTAATGTGATTGATTATATTGATAATTAGTATAAAAAATAAAAAAATATTAATATATATTTATAATAGTATTTTAATAATATTATAAATGATTATATATTAAAAAAATAAATAATAAGAGAAAATTTTCATGTTTTAGACCCATGTCTCTACAACATTTCAATCCACAAAGTGTACACTAATAGATGTTTGTGTGGACTTTATAAACATATTGATGTGGGACTTCACTTGAGTGCATCCTTTTAGGTGAAAGCCTTCTATTTCTTCGAACGATTTCAATGCCTCTAGTTGTGTCCAGTTCACATCAATTACGTGTTAACGGTTTCTTGGAACACCTCTACCTGTTATGTTCAAAACAAACCACAAACAAATCTATGTTGTAAAACTTTGTTGTCACTTTTTGGTATAGCACTAACACACTTTTTGGAATAGCACTAACACAACACCTCAAGAAAAACTCTCTTTTCCAATTCCAAACCTCCTTACCTTTACATCATGCCTTCAAGACTTCTAAACTAAGCCCAGTTCTCTTTCACTTCATGCATTGATCCACTTCAATTTGTTATCACTCCCAACATATGTGCTAAATCAAATTGATGTTAATAGTGATGATATGTCTTGCTGCAACTTGCCTGTTTGAATTTCCTCTTAATTCTCAAGTGGTTTTAAGAAAAAAGAGCCACCACACACTTGTTTTTGGTTAATTGGTCATCATTCATGATTATCATGTTTTCTTTGCTTGGTTTCTATTTTTGGTTCACTAGTTGATGTAGATATGTGAGCGAGGGTTGCAGATTTTGGATTGGCCAAAGAAAATAGTGAAAGTAGTTCTCAGCTTAATACTAGAGTAGTTGGAACTTATAGAATATGAGAAGTCTTGACTCATTTCGTCTCAATTGGCCTTTTACTACCATTTGGTTGGTCATGAATTAAATTAGGGAATCAATGACTCTCCTAGCATGTGTTATTGTCATGTGGCCTTATAGGCTTTGGATTATCTTATTTGAATCTTAATGCTCCATGCTCTCATCATCCCTTTCATTTTGAAGATAATTTGACCTTGATGTGTGCTCATATCACCTACATCAAAAGGACATAAATCATCAACTTTGAAAGTAACACTTATGTCGTAATCATCAAGAAGTTACAATCGTTCATCTCAAAAAACACTTGAAATAGACCATATCCCATTGTTTGTAATTTAGACTTTGTAATAGAAACATTTTCTCTCTCATATGGACCTAAGCTCAGTCTTCGGGTTCAAACACCACTTTCTTTCTACCCTTATTTGCATACTTAGAATAACTTTCACTCTTCTTTTCAATTTGTATTTTATTTCTCCACAAAGTCAATATTAGCTTTCCCATTCTTATGATTTAAAATATAAGTGTTAGGCAGTTGTAGCGGTGAAATTTGTGAGACTAAAGCCATTGAATAGATTTAACCCATTTATTTTAAATAGAGTCACCACCGTGCTTTATTGTTTCCAAAAGGAATGAGAGAAAGAGCGAATAAAACCCACAGAAGTTTTTAAAATCAAAACTAATAAACTTATCAGAGATTTGGGTAAGTGGGTTTGTTATACAAGGGGAAGGTTTTAAGCACCCCTCATATCCATGGTACTCCATGGGAACCTCTTTGAAAATGTTATTGTTTTTGTGTACATCTTTTTGAAAAGCTTATGTGAATTTGTTTAAAATAGAGGGTGGGGATGGGAAAAGAAGTTTTAGAAAGTGAGCTCGATAAGACATCGCATCTTAGGCCTACATACCCCTTTAGCAATAGGGAAGTCAGAACTTTTGTAGTTCCTCTTAAAAGGAAAATAAAAGGGCCAAAGTGGCCAAAATCTTTTTGGGTGTTGAGTTTTAACAATACAAGGTCAATGGACTAAGAGTAGTTTCACCGGGAATAATTCTCCTCTTTGTACCAAGGTCTTAAAAAAGGGGGGTTGATTGAGTTTTATCAATACAAGGTCAATAGACTAAGAGTAATTTCAACGGGAATAATTCTTGTAACACCCCAAATCTACTCGGTAAATTATAAGCGAAAATCAGAGTAATTTAAAAACTTTCAACATACAATGGGATGTCACATTTCATCTTAAAACCACAAACAACCTGTAATTCATTTAACATGGATACATAGCATTCAGAAAACACCACATTATTCAATAACTTCCAAACTTCAACTTATATATTAGAATCGACTTAGAAACATCTTTCATTCAACTTCATATAAATGTCAACTTAGAATACAACAACTTAAATAATAACGACTATCCTCCCAAGTGCTACGTATCAAAGCCAGACCCTCTTGACTTGTCATAGAGCAACATAAATACTTCATAAAATTACTTCGAACATCCACAACTATTCTTGAGTACCTACCCATTTCCCATGGTAGGGGAAATATCAGCAGAAGGGTGAGAATTCAAATCATTATAAATAAACATAATATGGAAAATGTAAAACACAACAAGAATAAATTTCAAGAATTCATCACTCTTCACATGAACATGCATTCATATACAAGATTTCAGGATTCACATGTTTAGGTCATTTCTGTTAGAACAAGATTTGTTCTGATCAATATTCTGTGTTTTGATGATAACATTATATATGAATTTTGTATAAGATAATGTGGTACTCTAATCCTTTGCATTTTCCATTTCAGGAAATATATAAAGAGTATGCACAAATCAGCGCTCAGAAGCAACTGACTCTGGAAGTTCTGGATAGCTTCATCAGAACATGCTCTGGCAATACATCAGAAGATGATCAAGCAGAATCAGAACATGAACTGAAAGCATCAGAAGAATGAAAGTCAGAAGAATAAGCTCTGAAGTTCTGATGGTATCACGCTCAAGCTCTTCAAAGTCAGAAGACAAGAAGATGCTATGCACCAAGCTGTTGACTATGATATTCAAACGTTGTTATATACAAAATCTGAGTCCAGAAGAAAGTACAAGATGAAAGGCTGAAACGTCTAATCTCTGACTGACAAAAGGAACGTTAGAAGCTACAAAAGGCAAAGTTAGTAAAAGCAGGAAAAGCAAGGTTTGAGGTAGTTGACAAAAGTGTGAAACATTAAATGCAGAGCTGTACTATTCACACAAAACATTAAATGCTCCCAACGGTCATTTCCTCTCAGCGCCTATAAATAGAAGTTCTGATCAGAAGAAAAATAGAACACTTGTGCAAAATACTGAAACGCTGTCAAAATCAAATCTCACGAACTTCATCTTCAACCTCACAAACTCTTGTAATATTTAGTGAGTGTTAAGCTTAGAACTTAAGAGAAATATCACAGTTGTGATTACAGCTTTATTAGAAGCAATCTAAACTCTTGTAAACTTTATTTTACATTGTTTGTAAAAGGTTCCTAGAGTGATCAAGTTGTGATCAGGATACTCTAGAAGACTTAGAGTGTTTCTAAGTGGATAACCATTGTAATCAGTTGGATTAGTGGATTAAATCCCCAGTTGAGGTAAATCACTCTAAGGGGGTGGACTCGAGTAGTTTCGTTAACAACAAACCAGGATAAAAATAATTGTGTTCATTGTTTTTATCTTACAAGTTTTTGAAGTCACACTTATTCAATCCCCCCATTTCTAAGTGTTTTTCTATCCTTCAATTGGCATCAGAGCGCCGGTTCTAGGTACAAGCATTTAACCGTGTTAGATAAAAGATTCAGGGAGAAAAACACAAAGTCAATATGGTTGAAACAACTTCATCTACTCCTACTCCTACTCCTAAACAAAACAACAATGGTAATGGAAGCAATAGTTTTAATGGCTATAATAGACCACCAGTTTTTGATGGTGAAAACTTTGAGTACTGGAAAGATAGACTCGAAAGTTACTTTCTTTGTCAAGTTGGTGATTTATAGGATCTAGTGCTGGATGGTTACACACATCCTGTAAATGCTCAAGGTGTCAAAGTGTCAAGACAAGCCATGAGTGATGCTCAAAAGAAAGACTTCAAGAATCATCACAAGTCTAGAACTATATTATTAAATGCTATCTCTCATGCTGAGTATGAGAAGATAACAAACAGAGAAACTGCTCATGACATCTTTGAATCTCTAAAGATGACTCATGAGGGTAATGCTCAAGTTAAGGAGACCAAGGCCTTAGCTTTAATCCAGAAGTATGAAGCTTTCAAGATGGAGGAAGATGAAAACATTGAAGCAATGTTCTCAAGATTGCAGACTCTGACTGCAGGATTAAGGGTGCTAGATAAAGGCTACACCAAAGCTGATCATGTCAAGAAGATCATCAGAAGCTTGCCCAGAAGATGGGGCCCAATGGTGACTGCATTCAAGATTGCTAAGAACTTGAATGAAGTGTCTCTAGAAGAGCTGATCAGCGCCCTAAGGATTCATGAAATAGAGCTAGATGCAAATGAACCTCAAAAGAAAGGTAAGTCAATTGCATTAAAATCTAATAATAAAAAATGCACTAACGCTTTTCAGGCTGAAGAAGAAGATTTTGAAGAGTCAGAATCAGAAGAAGAAGAAGATGAACTTTCCATGATCTCCAGAAGAGTAAATCAACTCTGGAAAAGCAAACAAAGAAAGTTCAAGAACTTCAAGAACTTCAAAAGGCCTGAAAGAGGAGAATCTTCTGGACACAGAAGATCTGACAAGAAGAAGGTGACGTGCTATGAATGCAAGGAACCTGGACATTACAAGAATGAGTGTCCAAAGCTTCAAAGGGAAAAGCCCAAGAAAAAGTTTGAAAAGAAGATAGGTCTTATGGCTACTTGGGATGACTCAGATTCTTCTGATCAAGAGACAGACTCTGAAGATGAGCAGGCAAAAATAGCGCTGATGGCCACTGTTGATGAGGAATCAGAATCTACATCAGACTCAGACTCTGAAGAGGTATTTTCTGAACTTTCTAGAGATGAGCTAGTTTCCAGCTTAACTGAAATTCTGGAAATCAAGGCTAAACTTAGTATCAAATACAAAAAGCTGAGAAAGCTCTTTGCATCTAAAACTAAGAAGCTTGAAATAGAAAATGCTGAACTTAAAGAAAAAGTTTTAAAACTATCTAAAGATGCTGAGTCATCTTCTAGTTCAGAAAAGTCTATTCCAAGTGTGAACAATATTCTTAAGGAATATGACTTGAGTTTCAGGAAGTTTCTATCTAGAGGTATTGGCAGAAGTCAACTTGCCTCTATGATATATGGAGTTAGTGGAAACAAGAGAATTGGCATAGGCTATGAGGGTGAAACCCTATATAAACTTGAACCGGTTGATGAAATGAAAATCACATACAAACCTCTGCATGATCAATTCAAGTTTGGCCATTCTCATGATATAAAGATCACATCTAACTCTAAGAGTTTTCATTTAACACACACCAAGAAGTATGCTGCACACACTAGAAAATCTTATGATAAATCTTTTGCTAAACCTCAGTTCAATCAGAACTTGAGGAGAACTAACCCAAAAGGACCCAAGAAAATGTGGGTACCTAAGGAAAAGATTATCCCTGTTGCAGATCTCCTTCAAAGCTCAAAGGAAAAAGGAAAACATGTCACGGTACCTGGACTCTAGGTGCTCGCGACACATGAAAGGAAAAAGGTCTATGTTCCAAGACCTGGAGCTTAAATCTGCTGGTGAAGTCAAGTTTGGAGGGAACCAAAAAGGCAAGATCATTGGTTCTGGAACCATTTGTATTGGTAGCTCTCCCTCTATAACTAATGTACTTTTAGTAGATGGATTAGCTCATAACTTATTGTCCATAAGTCAATTAAGTGACAATGGTTATGGCATCATCTTCAATCAAAAGTCCTGCAAAGCTATTAGTCAGAAGGATGACTCTATCCTATTTACAGGCAAGAGAAATAACAACATTTACAAGATTGATCTTCAAGATCTTAAGAATCAAAAGGTTACTTTCCTTATGTCTATTAGTGAAGAGCACTGGGTCTGGCACAGGAGATTAGGTCATGCTAGTTTGAGAAAGATTTCTCAGATTAACAAACTTAATATGGTCAGAGGACTCCCTAATCTGAAATACAAATCATATGCTCTTTGCGAAGTATGTCAGAAAGGGAAGTTTTCAAAACCCGCATTCAAGTCTAAGAATGTTGTCTCTTCCTCTAGGCCGCTAGAACTTCTGCACATTGATCTTTTTGGCCCTGTCAAAACTGCATCAATCAGAGGGAGTAAATATGGATTAGTCATCGTAGACGACTATAGCAGATGGACGTGGGTAAAGTTCTTGAAACACAAGGATGAGTCTCATACTGTGTTCTTTGACTTCTGCACTCAGATTCAATCTGAGAAGGAATGCAAAATCATAAAGGTCAGAAGTGATCATGGTGGCGAATTTGAGAATAGATTCTTTGAGATTTATATCAAAGAAAATGGTATTGCCCATGATTTCTCTTGTCCTAGAAATCCACAGCAAAATGGAGTTGTAGAACGAAAGAATAGGACTCTACAAGAAATAGCCAGAACCATGATCAATGAAACCAATATGTCTAAGCATTTTTGGGCAGAAGCAATTAACACAGCATGTTATATTCAGAATAGAATCTCTATAAGATCTATTCTAAATAAGACTCCTTATGAATTGTGGAAGAAAAGAAAGCCCAACATTTCTTATTTCCATCCATTTGGATGTGTATGCTATATTCTGAATACTAAAGATCATCTGCATAAGTTTGATTCTAAAGCTCAAAAGTGTTTTCTACTTGGATATTCTGAACGCTCAAAAGGCCACAGAGTATACAATACTGAAACTCTTGTAGCGGAAGAATCAATCAATATCAGATTTGATGATAAGCTTGGTCTTGAAAAGCCAAAGCAGTTTGAGAATTTTGCAAATATTGAAATTTCTAACTCAGATCATGAAGAACCCAGAAGCAAAGTTTCAGAAGATCAAGTTGCTGGCTCTTTGGAGAATCTCAGAATATCTGAAGAGCCAACACCCAGAAGATCTTCTAGACTCAACTCTGCTCATCCAGAAGATATTATCATTGGAAAAAAGGATGATCCTATAAGAACAAGAGCATTCCTTAAGAACAATGAAGAATGTCAATTTGGTCTAGTATCTTTGATTGAGCAAACTTCTGTTGATCAAGCTCTGGAGGATACTGACTGGATAATTGCCATACAAGAAGAACTTAATCAGTTTACAAGGAATGATGTTTGGGATCTAGTTCTAAAACCAAAAGGATTTAACATCATTGGAACTAAAAGGGTCTTCATAAATAAGCTAAGTGAAAAAGGAGAAGTTGTAAGAAACAAAGCAGAGTGGTTGCTCAGGGCTATAGTCAGCAAGAAGGCATTGACTATACCGAAACCTTTGCACCAGTGGCCAGGTTAGAATCTATTCGTCTTCTAATTTCTTTTGCCACTCAGCATAACATCACTCTATATCAGATGGATGTTAAGAGTGCCTTCTTAAATGGTTATATAGATGAGGAAGTATATGTCCACTAACCTCCTGGTTTTGAAGACTCTAAGTCTCCAAAACATGTTTTCAAATTAAAGAAATCATTATATGGCCTGAAGCAAGCTCTCAGAGCTTGGTATGAAAGATTAAGTTCTTTCCTTCTGGATAATGGTTTCACTAGAGGACAAATGGATACAACTCTCTTCTGTAAAACCTTTAAAAAGGATATTTTAATTTGCCAAATTTATGTTGATGATATCATTTTTGGAACATCTAATGCTACACTTGGAAAGGAGTTTGCTAAGTCTATGCAGACTGAGTTTGAAATGAGCATGATGGGAGAACTCAAGTATTTCCTTGGGATCCAGATCAATCAAACTTCTGAAGGAACTTATGTTCATCAGACCAAGTATGTGAAAGAACTTATGAAGAAGTTTAATCTTTCAGAAAGCAAAGAAGCAAAGACTCCTATGCATCCAACGTGTGTTTTAGGTAAGGATGAGGTAAGTAAGATGGTAGATCAGAAGCTCTACAGAGGTATGATTGGATCTCTTCTATATCTTACTGCTTCTAGACCTGATATGCTATTTAGTGTATGTCTGTGTGCTAGATTCCAATCAGATCCTAGAGAATCTCACTTAACAGTTGTTAAGAGAATTATGAGGTATCTTAAAGGTACTACTAATGTTGGTTTAGTCTACAGAAGATCTGAAGATTACAACCTAGTAGGATTTTGTGATGCTGATTACGCTGGAGATAGAGTTGAAAGGAAAAGTACTTCTGGAAGCTATCAGTTTCTGGGAAGTCATTGGATCTCTTGGTACAGCAAGAAGCAAGCCACAATTGCCCTCTCTACAACAGAAGCAAAATATGTTGCTGCTGCTGGATGTAGTACACAGATGCTCTGGATGAAGAGTCAGCTAGAAGGTTATCAGATATATGAGAGTAACATCCCTGTCTTTTGTGATAATACTTTTGCTATTTGTTTATCTAAGAATCCTATCTTACATTCCAAAGCTAAACATATTTAGATCAAACATCACTTCATTAGGGACTATGTTCAGAAGGGTGTTCTTTCTTTAAACTGTGTGGATACAGAACATCAGTGTGTCATACCCCAAAATTTGCCCTCCGCATTTCATCTTCAATGATTCAAGGTTCAAGGGTTTTCTCAAGTAACATTCTCCTGATCGAGGGCCTCTTAAATTAGGGTTTGCACTTTATCAAAAGAGTTTGAATCTCTAAGGCCTCAAATGGATCTCAAGGTGTCTCATATGTCTCAAAGCATCTCCATGTCAAAAGTCAAGCTTCAATTCCAAGGATTTGCTCACTCAATGGCTCAGATGATCAACAATCGACTATGTTGACCTAAAAGTCAACTATGGTCAAAGTACAGTCAAAACTCCTGACTTTTGGTCAACATAAAGTATTGGAGGTTATATTCATCATTTTATCAAGGTTCTATCATGATTCATTAATAAAAACTCAGAGATGAACAAATTCAAAAGGCTCAAATTAGGGTTTTTTAAGGAGAAATTCAACTCAACTTTGACTGGCCATAACTTCCACATGGAGTGTCAAAAATTTCTCAACCAAAGCCTATTCTTAAGGAAATTGGATTCCCTACAACTTTGTCTCTCACAAGCCAAGGCTAGAAATGCTCAATTTGGGAGATATGGTGCAAAATATTACAGGTCCTCCAAAAAGTCAACAAAAACATCTTTTGGGTCAAAGCTCATAACTTAAGCATGGAAGCTTCAATTTAGATGAAACCAAAAGGGTCATTTAGAGGACTCTTTAAGCTTTCCAAAAAGTCCATGAACACCTCCATATGTTAAAAATTGAAGGAGTTATGGCTTGCACAAGTTTGGTAAAATTTGGAAAATACATGAGATCCTAATTGATGATTTTTACACTTTTGAGTAATGGGCCTATGAATTTAAGTTATCCACGTGATATTAAGCTTATTGAGAGCCCATACATACACTCCCATTTATTTTATGATTTTATTTCAATTATTCTTGATTTTATTCATTTAAAATCAATTTAAAACCAAATAAGATCATAGCTAAATGAGAGAATATCCTTGAATCAATTCCCATTCATCTATTCATATCCAAACCCAATCAAGGGGATTAAAATTCGTGCAAACACAATCATGGAGGAATATTGGCTAGAAATAGAAAGATTTATTTGATTTTTCAATAAAATTTCATTCCCCCAATCACATGATTTATTTCTAAAGATATGTGACCTAGTTCACCTCATATATATTGACAATATATTCAGCCAAAGGGGAGGACGGATGGAAGCGGAGGAGACTAGGGTTTGAGACAAAAAATTCCAAAGAAGGTAACCCTATCGGATTTTGTTTTTGAGCCATTCTGAAACGCGTATGAGCATCCATTCGTGTTCCTGAGGTATTAAGGATCAATCCCAGGTCGAGAAGGAAATCCAGGAGCACTCCCAAATCCTTCAGCACGAGTGCAATGGTTTGGTAAAAACTTTTGATTCCGTTCTCTCAGTCCATGCGTTTCTAACGATTTTTGTTTGCTTATATGGTCTCAGGGGATCCATTAGAACAACTTCCACGCATTACATGGAAGAATCAACGCGTAAATAGAAGGAGGCCATGGCTAGGGTTCTTGAACTGTGGTAATTCATATTGCATGTTCCAGGCATTTTCAGGATTTAAGGATCATACCATTGAATTCACAATGTCCGAATTAGTCGATCTGGGTTTTTGTTTCGTGTCAATTCGTGTATTTTGTAGATTCGGCGGTGGCAGCATACCGGAGAAGATGACCGGATTTTACTATTCCGGTGGCTTCATCTTCTTCTGACCATTCAACATGCCTGCCTGGCGTCCCTGGATGATTTCATTGGCCCGTCAAATTCATCCTTTTCTCTCTCCACGCGTAAGTTGGTATCATTGGTTGGTCAAAAGGCACCCACTCTCTCTCCACGATTGATTGGCGTACGCATCATGCAGTGGGCCCGGTTTGACTTTATTGTTTAATTTTTCTATTTACTATGCATTATGATATTTAATTGTTTGGGTGCACATCAAAGTCAGTTGACGTGTATAGCACAATTGGCAAAGGGAGAATGGAAAGGGCTCAAGGGGAGGGGGTTCGATCCCCAGCCTCCGCGTTCTCCTTCATCATTATTTTTATCAAAAGCATTATCTCCAGATTCAACGCTTCAGGAAAGCATATGTGTACGATGCACCTTCAGCATTTAGCCACAAGATCTCAAATAATCCAGATCTAACGCATCAGGGACTGAGGGCACACCATGGAGCTTCAAAGGCCAGCAACACAAGATCACTCCCAGGTTTTATCTTTATTTTATTTATTTATTTTATTTACCATTTATTATTTAATTTAGATTAACTGTTGATTAATATTGTTTAATTTAATTGGTTTAGTTAATTAGTATTAGAATAATAAATTAGGATTAGGGTTAGGATTATAATATGTCCCGATTATTTCGACTTTAATTAATTTAACCTTAATTATAAAAATCACAAAAAAACCTAGAAGGTTGTCAATGCATTAGGGTTTGCCCAATCCCAATACCATTTGGCAAGAATATTAATTCTTATTCAATTGACCCTTAATCAATTTTCTCTTCGATCCGATTATATCTAATAGTCGCATTGGTGAGAAATAAAATAATAAAATACATTTATTTTGCTAAATGGTTTTAACCAAATCTATTGGTTACGATGATTAGCATACTCAATTCGTTATCGTGTAATAATCAAATCTATTAATTATGAGGGATAACGATAAATTAATAATTATTTAAAATACATTTTATTTGCTATTCGTGATAATCGAATCTATCGATTAGAATGGTTAGCAATACTTTATCTAATCCGTTAACTATAATGATCAAATCTACTGATCATCGCAACTAACGGTAACATATTAAACCAGGGTTGTAAGCAAAACTTAAAACACTCAAAGCTCATCTCTTCAATACTGCAATTTTCAAAGCTACGATAAGGTAATTCAAAATACCTTGCGAACTTCACATTTCAAAACTACGACAAGGTAACTCAAAATACCTTAAAAACCTTCATATCAAATTCTAAGGCGTACAACCCTGCCCCGAACTACGTAGACTCTGATCCTCCATAAGGAGGTACGTAGGCACTTGGCAACAAGGCGAGTCCCCTTCCTCAAAATTCTAATCAGGTTCAAATCTTGCCATTCACCCTTTTCATTTCTTTAGCTATTAAATCTTAATAATTTTAGCCATAAACCTCTGCCTCTCAATTCAAAACCTTAGGAAAGGGTTAAGGGTGCCTAACACCTTCCCTTGACCTGATTATAATAATCTTACCCTGAATCTTTAAACTACGTAGGGTTTCCTGTTCGCCCTGGTAGAATAGGTGGCGACTCTAAAAAACTTAATTTTTAGGGCAGGTTGCTACAGTTGGCGACTCTGCTGGGGATTTACAAAATTGTAAATTATTATGCTCCTATAGGTTTTGATAGGGTTTAGGTTTTTGACGAACTTTTTTAGGGTTTGGCTAATTTGCCATTTTTAGGGTTTCGGATTAGGGTTTGTGGGTTTTTTATATAAATATTTAAATTTTTATTTACAATTTCTAGGATTTAGGTTTTATATTTAAATATTTAAATATTTCTTTATTTATTTTGCAATTTCATTTATTTACAGTAATGAGCTGTTCTAAAATCCAAAGAGACAAAAAGTCTCGGCGGCTACGAACGACTCCATGAGACCTTCTAGAACATACCAATGGGATGGGTAGTCACCCTAAGCCGTTACGTCGGACCTATGAACCTAGGGCTTATGTGCTTATGTGCTTATTATATGTGTGCAATTTATATACTGCGAATGTCTTGCGTTTTAATTTTGCAGGTATTCCTACGCGTTCCCTGGCCTGCAGGGACTCTATTTCCAAAACCATGTCCTTCCCACGAAGGACACCTCCATTTATGGACGTCAATTGGCCTCTCGATGGCCATGAGACCTAGTGACTTTCTAGAACAGTCACCCCGCGCCTACATCTACGCATTCCCTAGCCTGCATGGATCTTCTTTTATGTCCATGTGTTTTTACGATGACTTCATCCTTCCCCTGAGGGACGTCCCCATTAACGCATGTCAATTGGCCTTTCGATGACCATGAGATCTAGTGACTGTCTTGAACGATCACCCCGTGCTTATTCCCGCGCACCCTCTAACTTGTAGGGTTTGGATTTCCATTTATGCATCTTCATCCCTAACCTGTAGGGATTTCACTTCGTCCGATATCGTCCTTAGATAGGTTGTGTTCCGCACAGAGAACCTCCCCACGAGGGACAACTTCATTGGTACACGTCGAACGACCTCTCGATGGCCATGAGATTTGGTGACTGTCTTGAATGGTCACCAGCCGTTACCTTCTGCATACTCCCTAATCTAAGGGATTTCCGTTGGCGTGTCATAACATCTATCTTGCAAGGATTTCCCTAGGGTCTAATGTCGCCTCTAAGGCTATCCCTAGGATTACACGTCACATGTCTGCATTGCATACAAGGAGTTATAATACAAGGAGTCTTTTGCATACGCATGCATTCGCATTTTCATGCATTCATACATTTTCATTTACATTTGCATCTTCACCCGCATCCTTACTTGCCGTGCTAGCCGATTTCTCGAGACTCGCGAAGAAGATCAAAAGGATCACAAACTATGGAGAGAGAAGGACAAATTGGGAGACGAAAATGAACTTAGTCTTACTAAGGAAAAAAAGATGTTTTTCACCATGCCAGCCGCATGTCCATGCCTTGTCGTAACAGGATTGTAAATACAACCAAGGTTATCGTCGAGTAAGGATTAGTTCAACAAAGAAGTTCCCTCATAGATACACTCAAGGGGTATCTAGTCATAAGAGGGTTCATCTTAGAACATATCAAAACTTACAGGGACGCTCTACGATAACATGGGGGCAAAGGTTAGTCCAACTGGGGCAACATCCTGAACAAAGATGCATAACTGCGATGGAGGGAAGACGACATATGTTGACTCCCCACCAAGGGGCAGAAAGGCCATAAATTTTCTACATCAATTTACAAACGCTGAAGGGTGCAAACGGTGTGATACTATCCTTAGAGAAAGCAAAAGAGGTTCAGTCAAAGGAAACTCATGAAGTTTCGAAACGACGAAAACCCACCGCTAACAATCTATTCCCGACCGGTTTGACGTGCCCAAGGAGAATTCGAGATTACCCTTTACTTCTACAAGTCTAGGAACTAAGGAGTAAAACAAGGTCAACGGATTTACAAAGGAGATTGTCCCTAAGATCAAAAGGTTTTGTCATGCTCAGAATTTCAACCCCTACGATCGCTAAGTGCTACTCAGGATAAAAGTTGTACCTTCGGATTAGCCATTCTAATGGGATGACCATGCAGGTTTTGGAGTCAATTCATTCGCTTCATTCGCTCACTACTACGACTTTCCACTTGCACACTTCTATTTTCCATTTTAGTTCTCAATTACTAACAAACTTATGGGAGAATGACGAATGCAAATAACTAAATCTCGCTAAACATATGCTTTCAAGGTAAGACCGAGCCGATGATGTACAGGCATTATTTCAATTCCTAAACAGTGGAGATATAAGGATGTTAATCCCTCGTCACCCCCTCGAGCCAGGAGTTGGAGCTTGTTTCTACTTTTCAAAAAAAAACCTTGATTTCAACCAGGGGCAGGGTAGATTTCAATTAATTCAATGGTGTATTTTGGTTGTCAAGAGAATCAGTCAATCCAAGCAAGGATTCAAGCAAAGGGTCAAGCAAAGGTTCAAGCATAAGGATTAAGCAAGGCAAAGGTTCAAGCATATCTTGTTCCTCCCATTCATCCAAGATTGAGGAAGCAATGGAGATAACATTCACAACATCTTCTTCCTCAATACATCATTCAAGATCGAGGACGTATAAAAGTCGAAGCTTACAAATCAAAGTCAACATTGCAGTCACAACATTCGATATCCAAGGATCAATATTTCAAAAGGAGCATTCAAAAGAAAAATGAGAAAAACGCCCGCTAAGTCAAAATGGAAAATTTCATGAAAGAAAAACAAAAACGACTTAGGCAAAAATTAGGGCATCCCGATGGATCAAATTCAAAGGAATTGGTTCATGCAAAAATAAGGGATAAAAACAAAGGCAAAAAACAAAGGATAAACTTGTAACTAAATCATCCAAGCTTCTCATCAATGCTTGGATCTCTACAACATTTTTTTATCAGTGCTTGGATCTCTACTAAGGCTTCTGCTCAACATCAAAACTGAAACGATTTTCTTGCAAACAAAGCGCAATCATTGGATTTTAGGCGAATTCCTAGGATTTGGAGAAGTCATACCCCAAATTTTGACCTAAGATACCACCTCATATCATTTGCATATGCATCATTTGCATCTCTAACAAATTGCATAGTTTGTGTTTGCTACTTGTGACTCAGCAGGGTTTAATCAAGAAATCACTCATCAGTACAAGTAACAATTAATTAGGGTTTTGTTCTCCCTTCATCTCAAAAGAATTATCTTCATCAACAGTCAACATTTGGTCCTCAAAGATTCATTTCAACAAGCTCAGGGACTTTGAATCAACCAGATTAGGGTTTTGACTGAAGACAGAATACTCCTGACTTTTGCTCAGGATTTGACCTAATGACTTGGGACATGACCTCAAGACCCCAAGTACATCATTTTGACCTAATCCATTGGCTCAGGACATCTCCTACACCAGGATTGATCAACAGTGAAATTTCAAATCATCAGATTAGGGTTTTGAACTATCAGGGACTGAAATCAGGGATCACATTTGGGAAACCCTAAAAATCCCCAGGAAGTCACTCAAAGGTTTCAATCATCTTAAAATAATCCCTATGGAAATATCCAATGGAAATTACATCTCAATTCAAGATCCACAGTCATCAATTTCATCAGGTCGACAATTAGGGTTTTTTGACCTAATTCACCTGAACCATTGACTTTTTAATCAGAACATGGTGCCACAACTTAAACAATGGCTCAAGGTCCTCCAATAACTCAATATTACCCATTCATACCATTCATTTGGTAAGGATAGCTTGGTTCAGTTGAAATCTCCAGAAACACGATCCGTCTGAAAAAGTCAACTGTACAAGATCACCATTGACTTTTTGTAATTTTGGTCAACCATGACTTTAGAAGTTTCAAATCATCAATATATGATATATGAAGTTATTTGATCAAGAAAAATCAAGAAAATCAATCAAGAATCAAAAAGTCAAAAGTTTGACTTTCATACTTAGAAAAATTTCTAAGTGTTTTTCAATGATTTTTTCCAAACTTTGGAAGGGAATAACTCAAAATTTCACCTACAAACTGAAAAAAACTTCCAACATGAAAGTTGTAGATTTTGATCCAATAAACAACTTTGACACATATAATTTTTTTTCAAAAGATCAACCATTTAAGAGATATGGAGCTTCAAAGTTGGTATCTTTTGAAAAATGCACTTAAAATCTCACTTTTCTCAAAGTTCATGGATCTTTTTCACTCATTTCCTTAAAGGTCTTGAAGAAACTTTCAACTAGGGTTTTGAAGTACATAACATGAGCTTTCCAAAATGTCCAAGAGCATGAAAAAATATGGAGCATAGCTATGGTTTTGAATTATGCATTTAGTGATCATTTTCACTTGAAATTTCAAGCAATTTTCACAAAGTTATGAACCATTTTGCCTAATGATGCAAGCAATGACATAAACCACCAATAATTGTGAGATGTTTCTGGTTTGAGATCAGAATAGAAAGAGATAAGAAGCACTTGAGATTTTTAACCATGGTTAACATTTTTAACCTAATGCATTTAATGGTAAGATTCCATTCTATCTCTTAAGTGCCAAATCACCAAAGGAAGAGCAACTTGCAAAGCTCTGCATTCAGAACTCTTGGCCTATAAATAGAGGTCCAAACTTCATTCAAAATCACACCAAAGCCTCACAAATTATAGGTTTTCTCTTTCTTTCTTAGAATGCAAGTTTCTTAAGTTTCTAAGAGGTAGAAAACTCAACCTCCAAACCCTTGAAGTTATGGCCAAAGTGATGGTTCTAGCAACTCATAAACATCATATGGGATGTGTTTGAACCACTCACACACCCCAAATCACCCCAAAACTCAGATTCACTCTTCAACCTCCATATGAACACATGATGAGCCTTATCATGCCATTTTTCATTCCAGTTCATTTCTGTCCAAATTAACACTTCCCACACCTCGTATATATCACATATGAGTTATCCAAACACTCATCATCAGCATGAAACATCAGAATCATCGAGCTCGATTCACACTTAGGCTTAACTGCAGATCGGGTACCACCAACTGCTCCAGGTGTTTTCAATTCACTCCAAGCATCCAGACACCTTCCATAATCATCATTGAAGCTATCCAGATTGTTACAAAGCATCTGTAACACCTCCAGATCAAAATTCAATTCTCAGATTGGCCGTTTTTGAGGTAAGTACACTTGAACTTCAAACTCTATGAATCATGCATCATAAATGAAATATTGCTTTGCCATCTTGTTTCTGCACTATCACTGATCATTAACCATCAATCAATTTCATAGTTCATCAATCATACACGATTTCATGTTGAAATTCAGTTTTAGGGTTCTTCATGTTCATGCGAAAATTAACCATCTCAGAACAAAAATAAATGAAATTAAAGATCACCATCATGTTCCTTATGGAAAATCGAGTGAAATAGACCCTTCACTTGATCAAAACAATTCAGTTTCAAAGATTTTCAAAAAAATCAGTTGAAGGTGTGTTCTTGGCGCTATTTTTGATTCAGAAAATTCAAATCCTTGTTTTAAAATATAATCAGTTCAACGCGTGTTATTAACAAGCCACAAGCGTGGCGCAGTTGGTTAATGTTTTGGTTTGTGAGAGTGAGGGCGTGGGTTCAAACCCTGGCAGAACCAAACTCTATTTTTTTATCACTTTTTTTCTTCAATTTCTTCACAACTTTAACTAATTATTTAACCAATCAAAACTCATCATTTTTACTTCATTTTTTGTACACTCTTTATTTAATATATGTATTTTATGAATATCAAAAAATCACAAAAAAAAATGTTTATTTAATATGTTTTTTATTAGGTTAAAAAGGACATGTTTTTAAGTGTTTTTAAATACTTTAAATATTGTTTTTATTTGATTTTTCAAACCTAATTACTTGTAAACATTTTTTGTGATAAAACCCTAATCACTTAGGTCTCAATTAAGCATAAAATTTGTTTTTTTTACCTTAATTAAGTTAATTTCTTTCAAATTCAAAAACTGTTTTAAAACAAGCGATCGCCGTTTTTCAAAATAATAAACCATTTCTTTTTGGTTTTCTTTTAAAAAAAAAACTCTTGATCAAATCTTTTTGGATTAATCAATTGATTTTCAAAAACAGTGGGCCTCTCGAATATTAGAGAGTATAAGTCCCTTTCCTTTTCTTTGTACAGTTTTTCTTTAAAAACTTCTTTCAAAACTTTCAAACTGTTTTCAAACGACGAAACCTCGCGTTTTTTAACAAAACATACAACCATGTTTTATAAAATAAAACAAGGGGCCTCCACATAGGTATAAGTCCCATTCCTGTACATGAAATTAGGTATTTCATTGTACACACACCTTTTTATATATATCATGTTCAATTTGTTTTTTTAACTTCGAACAACAAATCAAAAAATGAAGGTTTTCTTTAAATCTTCCCAAAAATACCATGGGCCTCCATGTAGGTATAAGTCCCGAGCCCTTTTGTAAATATTTGTTTACATAGCTTTTGAATAAACTCAAGTGGGTCTCTCCCCGAGTATAAGTCCCGAGCCCCCGTGTTTACAAACGGATCATGCTTACAGGTATATTTCCTTCATAAACTCCATTGTATACACACACCTTGTCATATATATGTGCTTGTTCATACTTGTTCATATTTGTTCATGTACTTGTTCATATTTGTTCGTACTTGTTCATATTTGTGATTGTGTTATATATATGCTTGTTCAACTTAGTACAACACTAGGTTCCCCATAGCCTCCTATTGGGCTTCGTGCAAAGAATCTCCCTAGTTTAGGTTAGGACATAGAGTATGGTTTCTCGGTGAAATCGCTCTAAGAGCTCAAACCAACTATACCATGCCTCCCCTTGGGCTTCGTACAAACGACTTGTCCCTCCCATAGCCTCCTCTTGGGCTTACAATGCAAGGACCCTCGATAGTCCCTCCCATAGCCTCCTCTTGGGCTTACAATGCAAGGACCCTCGGATAGCCTCCTCTTGGGCTTCGTACAAGGACCCACGGGCTTCTTATAAGCATCCCCAATATCCAAATCAAATACCCTAGGAGATTAGACATTTATCATCTCTATAATAGGAGTATCTCTTCTATATCATCACAAACAATCAATCAATCAATCAATCAACTTAACTTTTTTGCCACAAGGCTGGCTAATCAATCAAACCTTTTTGCCACCATACTGGCTGATTAATCAAAGTTTTTGTCACAAGGCTGACTTCGTTGAAACTTTTGCCACAAGGCTGGCTGATTAATCAAAACTTTTTGTCACAAGGCTGACTTCATTGAAAGTTTTTGCCACAAGGCTGGCTAAAAAGCATCTTTATCATTCTAAGCGCCATAAGTGGCACAGCCCAGGGCTTATAATGAAAAGATTTTCAAACAAAATCAAACAGATGTATGTGATGATATAGATTAGATACATTGAACATTTAGATGACATTTGTCTCTTATCCTTTGCTTCCACTAGCATAAGTGGGAACTACGATTGCTCTGACTTTCTCAACATCCCTTTGAGAATACTTAGGCACAAGGTCGTATCCTTGGCGAGCAAAACTTCTCCATCAAACCATTCAAACCTTAGCACCCTTAGACCCCGAGCTACAGATGCTCTGATTCCCTCTAAGGGATATGTATGCAGAGGATCGCGATGATCTTTGCGAGCATAATCAAACAAACACCTTAGGTCCCACCTATTTCACAACAGAACCTCCACCATAACATAGAATGAAACAAAAACAACAAAGAAACCTATAGAGTACTATAGATACGTTGGGTGCTAATACCTTCCCTTCGTATAACCAACCCTCTTACCCAAAGATCTCTCCCCCACTTTTAAGGTTATTGCAACTTTTTTCCTTTTCCTACTTCGGAAACAATAAAAAGTTTGGTCGAAACAAAAGAAAAATCATTTTTTTGAGCACTCGAGCCCAAAGAAGGCATCAGGTGTCTCATCCCAAAAAAAGATACGATTTTTCCCCGCGACAGGAGAACATCAAGGAGAAAGGGGTGGGTTAAATAAATTTTGAGCCTTTTATCCATTGTTTCTTACAACCGTGAACTAGGCCAAATTACAACATTCAAAAGTCCTAATTGAGGCAAGGTTAACTACGAAAGCATATCAAGCAGGATTTTGTTATACTGACTCCTAGGTTTGTTAAAATTGTTTCTAATCACTATGCTTCTTCAAACATTCATTTCTAATCATCCAGTCCTAATTCATAACGGACTTCGATTCCAAAACTTGCATACGCATTGCGTTAGAGTTACTTCTCGAAGGATACAAACGACATCCACGAATATACACTTAGCATCGAGGAGATCTCGAAATTGGTTTCATCAAAGGAGATCATTTCTAATAAAGACTCCTGAATGGGGGAACCACATCCAGAGGGTTCTCCTAAATAGGGGTAAAATTTCAAGGATTACAGGGGCATGCGATCAAGGATCCTATTAACTAGGGGCATTCATCCTAAAGGTTCAATCGACTTGGGTCACATCTCGAAGCAATAACAAACAGGGGCATGTCAAACATGGGAAGAATTCAAATTCAAAAGGATAGAACACTATGGATAGCCCTCCATATCCTGGAGATCAAGAGCATACCCTTAAATCTAAACGTCGAAGCATATGACAAGGTTATTTCTCGGGGCACTTCCTTCATGGCTTAGAGATCAGAGGCATCTTTTTCCACGAAAAAATTGGGTCATTGGATATCAAATCCATAAGGTAAACAACTCAAAGGGTTAAAGGCGTGGAGAACCCCAAAAGGTTAAAGGCGTGGAGTATTTCAAAAAGCCAAACTGGGGCAAGGTGCACAACATAAGGAAAAGGCGTTCTCACACTTTACAACAACGAACAAACCTTTCTCCTAACTACGATCTTCAAAATTCAAAAAAACAGGGATCGGGAAGTCGCGCTAGCATTACACCCCACCTTATCAGACAAACCTACAACTCCAGCGAGCTATATACGCTTTGGTTATTAACAACCTATCATTGAAGCATCATGCAAATACATATAAAGCATGCATTACATACATTGGTTGATACATTACACCACACCTTTTTTAGGTAGTCTTCTTTAGGACAATTCTTACGATCCTTTCTAGGAACCTCTTCAAGCAGTCTTATCTAATATAAATTGTCATCCTTTCCAGGAACCCCTCCAGGTGGTCTTCTTTAAAACATTCTTTTCTAAGAACCTTTATAGGTAGTCTTTTCTAAGACATTCATTGTAATTTCCAAGAACCTTTTTAGGTAGTCTTTTTAAGACATCTTTCAGCCTTTCCAAGTAGTTTTCTTTAAGACATTCCTTATCCTTTGCTAAAAAACCTTTTCAGGTAGTCTTCTTTAAGACAAATTTTATCCTTTCTAAGAACCTCTTCAGGTAGTCTTCTTTAAGACAAATTTTCATATCCATTCCAGATTTTCAGGTAGTCTTATAGAAGACATTATCTCGTTCCACTCGTTAGATCAATCAACATATACATAAGCATAAGCATTATCCACATACATAAACATTACCAAGCCGGCATAAGCATAGCCGTGGTATAGGTGCAAATATGGTTTAAACAGAGTTCAATGGGTTTAAGGAGATAAAATCTGGGGATTGCATCAGCATACAGACGGTTCATACATCGCATTGTACAAACAACAGGGTCATATACATACGCATCAACATAAGCATTCGAGTCTACATCAAAAGACATCTATATGGTACAAACGTCAAGATCATAGGCATGTACACGCTACGCATTACACACTACGCTTCGCACCCTACGCTTTACACACTATGCTTCACACGCTAACTTGGTACGAACATCATATATAACGCCAGGTCTCTGGTTCACATATTTCTAAATGTTGCGAATATGTCAAAGAAATTTATGCAGGTACGCTTGTCAGAATCATGGCAGATAATTCCTTTGGTGCAGGTAGGTTTGCTAGAACTATAGCAAACGATTCCTTTGGTGCAAGTAAGTTTGCTAGAACTATAGCAAATAATTCCTATTATACAGGTATGCTTGTTAGAACCATGGCAGGTAATTCCTTTGGTGCAGGTAAGTTTGTCAGATCTATGGCAAATGATTCCTATTGGTGCAGGTAAACTTGTCCGAACCAGAGCAAGTGACTCCTATCGGTGCAGGTGAGCTTGTCAGAACTATGACAAGTGATCCTATTGGTGCAGGTAAACTTGTCCGAACCAGGGCAAGTGACTCCTATTGGTGCAGGTAAACTTGTCCGAACCAGGGCAAGGGATCCTATTGGTGCAGGAAAATTTATCCGAACCAGGGCAAATGACTCTTATTGGTGCAGGTGAACTTGTCTGAACCAGGGCAAGTGATCCTATTGGTGCAGGTGAACTTGTCCGAACCAGGGCAAGGGATCCTATTGGTGCAGGTAAATTTGTCCGAACCAGGGCAAATGACTCCTATTGGTGCAGGTGAACTTGTCCGAACCAGGGCAAGTGATCCTATTGGTGCAGGTGAACTTATCCGAACCAGGGCAAGGGATCCTATTGGTGCAGGTAAATTTGTCCGAACCAGGGAAAATGACTCCTATTGGTGCAAGTGAACTTGTCCGAACCAGGGCAAGTGATCCTATTGGCGCAGGTGAACTTGTCTGAACCAGGGCAAGGGATCCTATTGGTGCAGGTAAATTTGTCTGAACCAGGGAAAATGACTCCTATTGGTGCAGGTGAACTTGTCCGAACCAGGGCAGGGGATCCTATTGGTGCAGGTAAATTTTTCCGAACCAGGGCAAGTAACTCCTATTGGTGCAGGTAAGCTTGTCCGAACAAGGGCAAGTGACTCCTATTGGTGCAGGTAAATTTGTCCGAACCAGGACAAGTGATCCTATTGGTGCAGGTGAACTTGCTAGAACTATAGCAAGTGATCTTTTTTGGGTTATACAAACCGAGAACTTACTAGAACAATAGTAAGTGGGGTTTCACAAATTACAAAAGGGTTTTACAAAGGATTTTTACAAAAGGTTCTTCAATCGGGTTTATCACGTTAGTCCCTCGGCAGTGATCTTCTTCGAAAATACCAAGGGTTTTACAACAAGATTTTTCAAAAGGGTTCCTTAATTGGGTTTATCACGTTAGTCCCTCGGCAGTGATCTTCTCCAAAACTTCATCAATAACAAACAAGGGTTTTATTTTTCTTTTCCTAAGTTACTAACATACTTCGACTAACATAGCTAATAGTAATGCATCATTCAGATTACATAACTCATTCATACATAGTGCATATACACACATGGCTCTCATTTATTTTGAGAAGCTCACTGCATCATACATTACATGCATCATAACATTGCATAAAAACAAGGTTGCCTTTTCAGGCCATGCTACAATCAAAGCACCTGTTTCCTTCCAAAAAGCATTTGCTTCACATTCTGAAGACTGGTATTTACCTTGGATGGCATCTTTAAGCCCATCTCCCATGGATCTTCTTCCCAACAAGTGCAAATTTTAGGGCATTTCAGTGTTCAATAATCTTCTACCCTTAGATCACGATAGGCAGACGTGCCTATCTGACTCTTCAGGTTTAAGAAGATTTAACAGGGGCAGCTGTCATACCCCAAAATTTGCCCTCCGCATTTCATCTTCAATGATTCAAGGTTCAAGGGTTTTCTCAAGTAACATTCTCCAAATCGAGGGCCTCTTAAATTAGGGTTTGCACTTTATCAAAAGAGTTTGAATCTCTAAGGCCTCAAATGGATCTCAAGGTGTCTCATATGTCTCAAAGCATCTCCATGTCAAAAGTTAAGCTTCAATTCCAAGGATTTGCTCACTCAATGGCTCAGATGATCAACAATCGACTATGTTGACCTAAAAGTCAACTATGGTCAAAGTACAGTCAAAACTCCTGACTTTTGGTCAACATCAAGTATTGGAGGTTATATCCATCATTTGATCAAGGTTCGATCATGATTCATTAATAAAAACTCAGAGATGAACAAATTCAAAAGGTTCAAATTAGGGTTTTTTAAGGAGAAAGTCAACTCAACTTTGACTGGCCATAACTTCCACATGGAGTGTCAAAAATTTCCCAACCAAAGCCTGGATTCCCTACAACTTTGCCTCTCACAAGCCAAGGCTAGAAATGCTTCATTTGGGAGATATGGTGCATAATATTATAGGTCCTCCAAAAAGTCAACAAAAACACCTTTTGGGTCAAAGCTCATAACTTAAGCATGGAAGCTTCAATTTAGATGAAACCAAAAGGGTCATTTAGAGGACTCTTTAAGCTTTCCAAAAAGTCAAAGAACACCTCCATATATTAAAAATTGAAGGAGTTATGGCTTGCACAAGTTGGGTAAAATTTGGAAAATACATGAAATCCTAATTGATGATTTTTACACTTTTGAGTAATGGGCCTATGAATTTAAGTTATCCACGTGATATTAAGCTTATTGAGAGCCCATACATACACTCCCATTTATTTTATGATTTTATTTCAATTATTCTTGATTTTATTCATTTAAAATCAATTTAAAACCAAATAAGATCATAGCTAAATGAGAGAATATCCTTGAATCAATTCCCATTCATCTATTCATATCCAAACCCAATCAAGGGGATTAAAATTCGTGCAAACACAATCATGGAGGAATATTGGCTAGAAATAGAAAGATTTATTTGATTTTTCAATAAAATTTCATTCCCCCAATCACATGATTTATTTCTAAGGATATGTGACCTAGTTCACCTCATATATATTGACAATATATTCAGCCAAAGGGGGGGGACGGATGGAAGGGGAGGAGACTAGGGTTTGAGACAAAAAAATTTCAAAGAAGGTAACCCTATCGGATTTTGTTTTTGAGCCATTCTGAAACACGTATGAGCATCCACTCGTGTTCCTGAGGTATTAAGGATCAATCCCATGTCGAGAAGGAAGTCCAGGAGCACTCCCAAATCCTTCAGCTCGAGTGCAATGGTTTGGTAAAACCTTTTGATTCCGTTTTCTCAGTCCATGCGTTTCTAACGATTTTTGTTTGCTTATATGGTCTCAGGGGATCCATTAGAACAGCTTCCACGCATTACATGGAAGAATCAACGCGTAAATAGAAGTAGGCCATGGCTAAGGTTCTTGAACTGTGGTGATTCGTATTGCATGTTCTAGGCATTTTCAGGATTTAAGGATCATACCATTGAACTCACAATGTCCGAATTAGTTGATCTGGGTTTTGGTTTCGTGTTAATTCATGTATTTTGCAGATTCAGCGGTGGCAGCATACCGGAGAAGATGACCGGACTTTACTGTTCCGGTGGCTTCATCTTCTTCTGACCATTCAACATGCCTGCGTGGCGTCCCTGGATGATTTCATTGGCCAGTCAAATTCAGCCTTTTCTCTCTCCACGCGTAAGCTACTATCATTGGTTGGTCAAAAGGCACTCACCCTCTCTCCACGATTGATTGGCGTACGCATCATGCAGTGGGCCCGGTTTGACTTCATTGTTTGATTTTTCTGTTTACTATGCATTATGATATTTAATTATTTGGGTGCACATCAAATTCAGTTGACATGTATAACACAATTGGCAAAGGGAGAATGGAAAGGGCTCAAGGGGAGGGGGTTTGATCCACAGCCTCCGCGTTCTCTTTCATCATTATTTTTATCAAAAGCATTATCTCCAGATCCAACGCTTCAGGCAAGCATATGTGTACGATGCACCTTTAGCATCTAGCCACAAGATCTCCAATAATCCAGATCTAACGCATCAGGGACTGAGGGCACACCATGGAGCTTTAAAGGCCAGCAACACAGGATCACTCCCAGGTTTTATCTTTATTTATTTATTTATTTTATTAACCCTTTATTATTTAATTTAGATTAAATGTTGATTAATATTGTTTAATTTAATTGGTTTAGTTAATTAGGATTATAATAATAAATTAGGATTAGGGTTAGGATTATAATATGTCCCGATTATTTCGATTTTAATTAATTTAACCTTAATTATAAAAATCACAAAAAAACCCTAAAAGGTTGTCAATGCATTAGGGTTTGCCCAATCCCACAACCATTTGGCAAGAATATTAATTCTTATTCAATTGACCCTTAATCAATTTTCTCTTCGATCCGATTATATCTAATAGTCGCATTGGTGAGAAATAAAATAATAAAATACATTTATTTTGCTAAATGGTTTTAACCAAATCTATTGGTTACGATGATTAGCATACTCAATTCGTTATCGTGTAATAATCAAATCTATTGATTATGAGGGATAACGATAAATTAATAATTATTTAAAATACATTTTATTTGCTATTCGTGATAATCGAATCTATCGATTAGAATGGTTAGCAATACTTTATCTAATCCGTTAACTATAATGATCAAATCTATTGATCATCGCAACTAACGGTAACATATTAAACCAGGGTTGTACGCCAAACTTAAAACACTCAAAGCTCATCTCTTCAATACTGCGATTTTCAAAGCTACGATAAGGTAATTCAAAATACCTTGCGAACTTCGCATTTCAAAACTACGACAAGGTAACTCAAAATACCTTCAAACACCTTCATATCAAATTCTAAGGCGTACAACCCTGCCCCGAACTACGTAGACTCTGATCCTCCATAAGGATGTATGTAGGCACTTGGCAACAAGGCGAGTCCCCTTCCTCAAAATTCTAATCAGGTTCAAATCTTGCCATTAACCCTTTTCATTTCTTTAGCTATTAAATCTTAATAATTTTAGCCATAAACCTCTGCCTCTCAATTCAAAACCTTAGGGAAGGGTTAAGGGTGCCTAAAACCTTCCCTTGACCTGATTATAATAATCTTACCCTGAATCTTTAAACTACGTTGAGTTTCCTATTCGCCTTGGTAGAATAGGTTGCGACTCTAAAAAACTTAATTTTTAGGGCAGGTTGCTACACAGTGGGCTGATATCTTCACAAAACCCCTTTCTGAAGATAGGTTTAAGTTCATTCTGAAGAACATCAGTATGGATTTATGCCCAGAATGAAAGGATGAAAAGATCTGATATATGGATTAGATTTGAAATGATTATTTATTTTTCTTATCAGAAGTTCTGTAATTGTTGTTCAATTAGATATTCTGATTCTGTTATTGCTAACGTTTCATATGTCTAAGTTGATTCAGAATTTCTTTTAAAGCAAAATAGCTGTCACCATCTATTCCAGATGATGAACACATGTTCATTCTGAAGGGACAAGCATGCGTGCAGTTGATGAGACGCCGCCCTAAGTAACTATGCAAATCATTTCAAATATCACGTTTTCCCCTAACGTCACTCAACATTAATTGCATTTGATTCTCTGCATTTTGTAACTGTTCATTCTCAGAATCTCATTGCATATTATTTCAAATCCGTGTCTATTTAAACATCTCTCATAATCTTTTTTACTCTTTTCACTCGTTCATCATCCTCCTATTTTATGCGTTTCTGTAACCTGTTCTCTCTCTTCTCAAACCCTAAAAAGAAACCCAAAAATCTTAGAAGTGCTTCAGTGGCTTCCCTTTCAAATCAGAATGATGGTTCGTCTTCTCAACAACAACATCAACAAGAACAAGATCAAGAGCAACAACTTGTTCCCCAGATAACCTGTTCGATTCCTTTGGATCAGTTGGAGGTTATTTGCGAATTGATGGTAGATTTTGATAATCTGGAGAAACATGATGTTCATCTTACAGAGAATATTGTGTTTTAAGGTTGGGGACCCTTATTCTATGATCTGTGTGGTCCAGTCTATCCAGACCTAGTGAAAGAATTCTGGGTGCATGCAACTGTTATGCCTAAAGTAATTCTCTCCATAGTTCATGGTGAATTCTTCTCAATTATAGAACCCCTCATAAGGAAGTTGTTTGGGCTAATGAATGTTGAAGGCGTTACTGAAGCAACTCCAAGAACGGACTGGGATGCTGTGTATGCTGAGATCTTTCAGAATGGAAAGAAATCAAAAGAAGTTAAGGATATGTAAACCATCTACAAGGTATGGACGAAGATTCTTCTGGGCTGCTTCTATCACAGAAAATCAACTAGTTCATCAAACTTTGTCAACAAGGATCAACAATACATTATGTATTGTATTGGTAATCAAATCAAGTTGGATCTTCCCTTCATCATTTTCAATCACTTGTGGCATGCTGTGAATGATTCAAGAGACAAAATCAGGCTGCAATATCCAAACAAAAAGAAGAACGTTATTCCTTTTGGAAGGATTATCACAAATGTTCTGGTTCAAATCAAGATTGTTGAAAATCTGGAGAACGATGGCGTAATCAACAATCCTTACACTATTATTGGAAGTACTCCGAATGCTCATACTCTAAAGAAAATGGGCATAATCAAGACTATTAATTCTACTCCTCAAGTAAACACAGAAGTTAGGTCCAGAAGAGGTCCTGTTCTGACTGACTTTGAGCTGTTCTTCAGGAATGAACACCCATAAGTTATTGTCAATTACCTTGCCATGCATAAGGAAGCTGGTTCTGAATGTGATCCTATTTGGATAAGCAACCAGAAACTTGATACTTCTGCTACTCTTAGTCCAGAAGTAGAAGCAGAAAAAGAAACAAGGACAAAGAGAATGTTAGATCTTCCTACTATAAGTGAAGAGAAGAGAAATGATAAGCAAGGCGATGAACAGAAGGAGGAACAGAAGAAAGAAGGAGAAGTTGAAAAGAAGAAGCATAAGAAGGATGATAAGAAAGAAGAAGAGAAGAGAAAGAAAAAAAAGAAAGATAAGAAGAGGAAGAAAGAGGAAGAAAAGAAAGAAGAAGAAAAGAAATTGGAGAAGAAAGATGTTGAAAAATAAAAGCAGAATGAAGTTGAAAAGGAGAAAGAAAAGTTAAAAGGGAAGCAGAAGATGGTGATACAGATGGAGAAGAAGAGAAAGACAGTTGGAGAATGACCTGCTAAGAAGAAGCAACGAGGTCCAGGTATTGTAATTCTGAACCTGATTCTAATTTTGTTTTTAATTCAAAGAATGTATCAATAGAATCTAACCCAGAAACTCAACCAGAAAAAGCCCCTGCTAAACCTCCTCCAACCACCAAAGTTCTCACCCCTCCTTCTTCACCCAAGTCTAAAGGTACTACGCCTATTCTTGATTCTGTACCCCCAGCATCTGAACCTATCTTTGAAGTCACACCCCTTAACACCATCATTCCTCCTCATGCAAATATATCCACTTCTCATTCTCCTCCTCATCTCAACTACACCCTTGTAGACACTGCTGTGCTCTGCCCTTTCACACCTTCATCTCCTGAACCCTCTGATTCTAATTCTTTCACCCGCCTCATGAAATTATATCCCCGTAAACCTAAACCAACTCCTGTTGTCGTGGTTTTAGACTCAGATCATGAAGCTGAATCCTCTCAACCACCCTCTTCTGAAACAGAATTTGTTTTGGACAGAGTTCCTCAATCTTATGCCCTATCTTACCCAGATAAGCGAATCTTTTCTCTCCATCTCCAAATACCTAACCCTAACATTTTCCAAAACTATAAACTTGAGAAGTAAAGAGATCATACACCAAGCATACACACAACATAACCCAATTATATAAACCTATAATTATTTGGATTCTAACCCTTACCTTGAATCTCTAGTCCACCCTCTTCAAGAATCTACTTCCCTCTTCTTTTTCTCTTATTTCTCTTCTTTCTTCTATTCCTCCCTCTTTCTCCTCTTTTCCCAAATGAAAGTTATGTCTCTAAAACCCTAACTCTCTTACTATCCTTCTAATGGGCTTAACCCATAATCCATCTATTGTGTCATATTTCTACCATTTAGGCCCAATTCATAATATCTCTCTAATTACTCAATTAAGCTAAATAACACAAACACACACATAATTAAATACTTAAATAATTATTATATCACATAATAACTAAATAAATAAGTAATTATTAAAAACACCAAATAATATAATTACTAATGGGCTCTAATTAGCAACTCACACTTACTAACACTAACTTAGGCCCAATACTACTAACTTCATTATACTATATCAAATAAATCACAAAACACACTATAAATGATTAAATAGTCACATACCATAAACGAATATTATTCCCAATAATATTCCACAACTACAATCGATCCTTAATTTAAATAATGCCAACTCGCAATTTGTACTTCTCCGACTAATCCGACTAATAAATCCGACCATAAACTTAACTGCTCAAATCAACATATTAATCCAATTACGCCTTTAGAATAATACCGATAAATACCGACTTTGACTAATTCCAATGAATAGATCCTTGATTAATTTAATTAAATAATTAATTAAATTCAGGACGTTACAATTCTCCTCTTAGTACCAAGGTTTTAAAGAAGGGGTTGGTAAACAAAGTATATATAATGATAATACAAATGGATAACAAATATAATAATACAAGGATAAAATCAAGAAGTATATATGTACACAAACAAAGACAATGATCAAAGCAACAAGTCACATTTAACATGGTTAAGCAAAGGATCATGGATTAGGGTTTTGGGAAATTAGGGTTTTAGAATCACCTAAACCTAATTGATTTTTTAATGATTAAAATAACAAATTCTAAAAGATAATTGGCCTAAGGGTTCATGGTATAATCAAAGGAACATTGACCTAACCCTAGAAATATTCTCATAAAAATATTGACAATTTGTTTAAAGGAAATATTAAAAGGAAAATGATTTTTTTATTTATTTTTAAAACACATAAAGACTTGTTTTTGGTTTTAATTTTAAATTATAAAATAAATAATATTTTTTAGATTTTTTTAATTATAATATTAAAATATGCAATATAAATAAACAACACAAAAAAATCAAGTCAAAAAGATCAATTTTACTATTTTAAATGATTTTTCAAAGTTGGCGAAAAAGATGATATAAACTAGTGGTAAAAATTAAAGTTTTGTTACTGATGGGGTTTGAACCCATGCCCTTGAACATTATCACCTTATAACACACGCGTTTACCACCTGAGCCATTACAATTAGTCAATTAAAACACATATAGAAATAAATATAAAATAAACATGGTTCTGAAAACTTGAAGATGAACTTCATCCTCAACCTTGCTGTAACCGTAACTTTGTTCCAAAAATCCCACCATGGATAAATTGCAAAAGCTTCATTTCTCAACCAAATTAAGAAGTATAAAAACCAAAGTTGCTTATTTTTTCGAGAGCAATTCAAATATATAATTACTTTTAATTAATATTCACTATATCATTCAAATTTTTCTACCAAGATATGAACCCTAAAACTTGAAAATAAAATTAAATGGCTAATACTAACAACCAATCCTTACAACCTTAGGGCTATTGTTCCTCACATTAAAGCATACAACATGGTATCAAGAAACGATCAAAATGGTTTTCGTACGATGGAGTTTGAATTTGAGAAAACTCACCCTGTAAGTGGAGATGGTGAACTCGAATTCAAGCGCTTTTAGGGGCTAAAATTGATCCTATTAGCTTCCTTGATGTTCCAGCAACGTGTTGAGATGATTAGAATGCTTTGAAACTTCCTCAAATTTTCCAACCAAATCAAGTTGCAAGGTGAAAATTGTGAGATTCGGGTATGATGATTGAGTGATTACAGTTGCAAATTAATGCATACAGTAATCTCTACTAAGTATATAGATGGTGTTTATGTAAAAAAAAGTGGAGAAAACTTAAAGGAAACAAGAGTTTCGAAATTTTTCTCTTATGGTGAAAAAAAATGGAGTTTTTTTGGAGACTATGAAGATTTGAGGGGAATTGTGGTGTATTAAAGTTATGAATAGCTTCTATATGATGTATGGAAGCTACTTGGAAGGTGGTTTGACACAACAAATGTTTGGAACTCAAAATTGCTTAGCTTATGCAAATGACTAAATTTTGGATATTCAAGTGAGAGGGTGAGATTGAGAATTGTTGTGTGTTTGATTTCAGAAGCAAAGACCTCTATTTATAGGCATAATTTATAGTTTATGGAGGGAAAAATCTGATCAAAAGAAGTTCACATGTGATACTTGTACCATTTTGCTTCTTCATGAAGAAACATGAAAGTTATGGTTCCAATGGTATGATACAAGCATGCTTGGAGTTGTTGGTTGCTTTAAACATGTTTGATCTGAGTTTTAGATAGAGTGTATGCAGAAGCAACAAGTTGGAAGCTCAAACAGAGTGGACTTTGTGATTAAAGTGGCTTTACAAGAATGGAAGTCACCACTTTATGCTTAAAATGGAATGAAACTTTAGACAATGCTTAAAACACATGGATCATAGCTCAAAAGCAAGTGAAATCATCTGATTTTGGTGCCTTGACCAAGTTAGAGGGGCTGCAAGAAAGGAATATTTTCATTTGGAGTAGTTTTGGTTCATAACTTCTTCATGTTCATGGAGTTTTTTAAATGTTATGGAGCCTTCTTCACAAAATCATATCTCATAACTCAAGCCATGTAATTTCATGCTAATGGTCTCTTTGGAAAGCCCTTGCTACATACTTCAAGTCACTTGTTAAAAGTTTTCTCAAACTCCTTTTGGATCATGGTGAAAAATGGCCAATTTCATAAGATAGCGCATGCATAGTCATGGACACGATCTCCTGACTGAGCTTTGATGTTATCTTTCAGAATGTCCTTTTCCAAGATTTCCATTCACTGCTTGAACCTGATAATATTAGAAGAGACTTATTTCTAATAAAGTTCCTGCACAATCACTGACACTTCTATCTGACGGTGGTAGGCCTTATCTCTTGAGCATCTACCTTGTCTGACTCAAGAAAGGAATGTCTTTAACCATGTCATGACATCTGGTCAGACATTTCCCCTTCTTTAGATCTCTTGCAACAACTTCATAGCCCTTAATAGTCATCTTCATATTTCATAGGTAACAAACATGTCGATAGGAAACTCTTGCAGCAATCCTCCACTACCCTTTTGATAGCACAAACTTGGCATGATCAGAATGTTAAAACATTTTTGCAACTGCAACGACAGACTCAAAATACTGGACTTACATAATGCCACACTCAACTAGTGTTGCAAGATGTTAAAAAAAATAGACTTAAAATACAAACAAAATACAAGACTCTAATGTCAACACAAAACTAGACTCATTAGCATTCTTTTCTCCCCCTCTTTAGTTTAAACTTGACAAAAGGTAATAAGAGAAAAAGAAAGAAGCACAAAAAAACTTGAAATAAGAACAAGCAAACCCTAAGAAACCAAGAGTAAGTCTGTAATGCAGTGAACTGACTTTTAAAATGTCACGGTTAAGCAAGAGTCGCTACCGACCTTTATTTTATCCAATTTAAAGAAAGGCTAAAAGAATAGAAAAAAACCTTTTTGAAAGAGATTGAGTTCGGGGGGTAAATTATACAAAGGGAAGGTTTAAAGCACCCTTTGTATCCATGGTTATCCATGGGCTCTTAATTGCTTAGCTCATTTGTTTTCAAAATGTTTGAGATGTAAAAAAAGAATTTGAATAAGGACTTTAGCTTGTAAAATAAGCGTAGCCTTTTTGAAGGTTTGTTGAAAGAGGAAAATTTGAATTTAAACCAGAGCAAGCAATTAATAGCAACTACCCTAAGTTTTGAAAAAAAAGTCTTTTAGCCTTTCAGGGCTATCCATACCATAAGAGGTTAGGAAGTCCTTTTATTGGATTTAAAGGGTCATCGAGGTTATCGTTCCCCATAAGACTGACCCTGCCATAAAGAGGGCAGGTAGTCTAAGGGAAGGATAAAATTCATTTTTAGGCAACCAATGAGGATACCTCAGCAATCGAAAGGGACTATCATCATCATATCGTAGGCAACATCGAGGGACAAGATCACATAACCGAAGGCAAAATCGAAGGGACTTATGATCTTTCAATGATGATAATGAACTGAGGGCAACATTCGCTGAGGCATCCTCGTATCTGAGGGACTTGACTATTTTTAAATTCATAAGGCAACTTGCAACAAGGCAACAAGAGGGGTTACCATTAAAGGTGTGTGGGTGCACAATCACGTGTGGGTGCACTATTTGTAATTAATGATTCTAAATTCAATTTAAGGTTTTCACGCCCTAAATTACTAACCACGCAATCAATCATACAGAAAATAAGGCAGAAAGAATAAAATCCTAATTAACTATTACAATAAACACCTGCGGGGAAAGGGAAATAAAAAGCAAAAATAGTTTGTTGGCAAATCACAAGAAATAATTAAATAGATGATACCCTGCAATGATAAGGCAAAAATAAACTCGTGGGCAAACCACGAAAAAATATGAAATATTGTAACCCTGCAAGACAATCAAGCAATAATAATAAAGGGCAAACAATAATTGGTAGGAAATAAATCAGGGTTAGAAAAAAAATTGAAAATAAATTAGTGGCTAAAAGGTTTAAGGGCAAGAAACCTAGACCTACAGTTAATGGACGACACCTACCTGAGACCCCTATGGCTACTAGGGTTTCTAAAATAATCGAGGCTAGACAAACCCTAAAAATTAATTATTGGTTTTTAACCTAATTAATTTTAATTTGATTAATCCTGATTAAATTATTTTTATGAACCCTAATTTATTTTAAATCATCCTAAATTAATTAATCTTAATTTTAATTAATTAATCCTATTTTTCTACTAATTAAAACTAATTTAAATTAATTAAACTAAAAAACCAAATTTGAATTAATAATAAAAAACAAGATTTTGATTAAAAAAAGATTTAATTTTTATGAAGAAAAAGGGTTTTTAAAATAAAAATTAAAAAGGTTTTAAAACAAAAAAAGAAATAAATAAAACAAAATAAAAGAGGTTATATAATTAAAATTAAAAAAAATTGGAAAAAAGTACGCTGGATCCAGTGTGGTAAGGTGCTGAAGGTCCATGGTGGACTGGCGCTCCCTGGTGCGTGGGATCTGGATAGATGATGATCAGATGGCTAGGATGAAGAGAACATCAAGCTCATGTGGGCGGGCATGCACTGGATCTGTCAGGGACTAAAGAGAGGGTGCGCGCCTTTTTCTTTTCAAACCGACCAATCCAAGGATGCCACCTAGTCGTCTTCTTCACCATGACCTGTAACAATTCTTTTACAGCGCTCTTTATAAGTTAGCTGTAAAACACCATATCTATTACACATGCGAATTCATCAAATCTACATACAAGCACAAAAATCACAAACGGGACCATAGTTGAACTCGCCTTGTTCATGCAATCCTAATGGCAACATTAATTTGCCCTAATCGTACCTGTATAAAGAACCCCCAAAACAAAACCCAAGATCCCGTTCATGGCATATTGCGATTCAAGCACTCAAACAACAAACTAAACGCCCAAGATTGATCAGAACTCCATAACAATCAATAATATGCAATCAAAATGTATTTATATGCAATGATTCAATGAAAACGAAGTGGATTTTAAAACTTGCAAACCGTGAGTAATTATAGTCTATTCTGAATGCTTGGCTCGTGTATGAGGATTGGAACAGCTTCAATGATCTCTTGGGAATCGTTTGGAACACTCACAATGCTTTGAATCGACCTCAAACTCCAAAAACGATTTTGAAAGTTTTTGACTCTTGAATGCTCAAATTAGGGCTTTCTGGTGCTGCAAAACCTGTCCTCTTGGTCTGGATATGTTCACTACTTATAGTAGTATGAATTAGGTCAAATAAATTGATCCAAATCCTTATGAATCAATCATGGAAAATTTGATTTGGAAATTGATTTTTTCTTTCTAATTATGGCCAATATTTGATCTAATTAATCCCATTCCATCTTGCACGAATTTATTGTGATTATGTGATATATTGGTGATTGGAATCAAGTGAAAATAGGATCAAAACAAATCTCCTTCATATTTTCTCATATTATTTTATTTATATTATATTTTCCATGAATTAAATTCAATAAAAATATGAATATTTAACCAAAAATTCGTGGCATTGGATATGGGGCCCTAAATATCATGAGGACAAAGATTGGATCTTAAAAACTTGGGCTTATTTGCAAAGAAATTCATTTTGAGGCCTTTTATTTCACATTTTTCTTCTCAATATTGTCCAACTTTGACAAGGCATATCTCCTTCAAGTTTTAAGATATGGAAGAGTTGTAGGACTTTTTGGAAACCTCAAGATGTCCTCTATAAGCCACTTTGGAAGCTTTTTTCCATTTGGAGATTTTATCTTGATGATATGGGCTTTGACAAAAAACTGCTTTTGGTTGACTTTCAAAAAGGACCTATAATCTTTTGGTCCATACCTCTCAAATGAAGCATTTTTAGACTTGGCTTGTGAAAGACAAATTTGTAGAGAATTCAATTTCCTTCAAATTGAGATTGGGATGGAAAATTTCTGATGTTCCATGTGAAAGTTATGGCTGGTCAAAGTTCAGTTGACTTTAGGTCAAAAAACCCTAATTTAGAAACTTTAGGTTTTGTTGATTTCTTGACTTTTCTTGATGAATCATGATCAATCCTTGATCAAATGATGAATGATACTTCAAAATAAGGTTGTTGACAAAAAATCAGGAATTTTGACTGTACTTTGACCACAGTTGACTTTTAGGTCAAACTAGTCGATTGTTGACTTTCTGAGCAATTGACTGGGAAACCCTTTGAATTGAAGCTTGTACTTTGCCATAGAGATATTTTGAAACATCATAAGCCATATGAAATCCATTGGAGACTTTGATTCATTGATTTTCTTTAGAGAATTCAAAACCCTAGTTCATTGAGCCCTTGTCTAGGAAAGTGTGTCTTTGAGTCTTGAGCTTTGGTATGAGCTTGAAAGGAGATATGAGATGGGCAAGTTTTGGGGTATGACAAAGTCTAAGTTTCAAAAAACAAAAAGACTCTAACAAGAAGAAAACAGTCCAAAAAATATACAAAATTACCTCCAAACCAAATACACTTGATTAGGAATTTCTCACCTATTCTAGAGCAAATGTTTCTAGCTCACTTGCTACCCAAGGTCCAGATTGCCACTATCTGTAACTTAGAGTAGCAGACCCCTTCTTCATCAGCCGTTCATCTCTTGCCTTTGTGATAGAAACCATGTTTTTCTAGAACATGTTTCTATCACTAGGATGAGACACACCTTCACACTATCAGGCCCGACCCTTCTGATACTATTGATTAGTGCTAAGATCTCCTTTTTATTTCCAGACAACTGATAAGAGCTCACAACCACATCCCTGATGTTATACCAACGCTTGAGACATCACCGTTTAGAGGCCCACACCCTCTGTAGTTCAGTCAGATTGCCACACATCCAAACTCCATAGAGAGAAATAAACATACCCATAAAAAGTTCTAAAATATGATCGTTGGAACAAAATAGAAAAATACAAAATCTCCCGTCAATGTATTTGTGCTCAGTGTCCTTTAACTCAGATAAGTACTCAGTCTCCCGTCTGAATATTCACCCTTACACAACTATCATAGATAGACTTTCTTCATATGACCTTTACTAACCATCCTTGGTTTCATGCTTCCCTATGAGTTACATACATTTTCTTGGCTGAGAAATACGCAATTGAGGTGATGATCCAACATCAGTTTTGACATTGCTCTCAATTATTTGTGAATGTCATATACTATGGCTTTGGAGGAACCTCCATAGTAATGCACGGCTCCTTGCAGGGGACAGGGAGCTTACTAATAGCTAATCACCCATTATGATTAGATCAGCTTCCACCATTATGTCATGACAACTGACATAATGTTCTTTGACATATGAAACATAACCTTCATACTCAAGTAATTAGTTATAACCTGAATCAGAAATAAACTGAACCAAGTGATAGACGACTGATTTGGCTACCAAATAACATGTCAACTTAGGAATTGTTTTGACACAAACCAACTTATAAATACACCAAAGTTGCCTCTTGTTCCATGTCAGGAGTAGGTTCCAAACAAGTGTTTTCACACCGCATTTGTTTAGCACCCAGAACATCTACTCTGCAACATGAATTTGTATACCTGCTGACATGACTTCCTTCACGAACTGAGCCTGGTTCTAAGAAAAAAGCATATCCCAAGCTTCAGCGGCAACAACACCTAACATCTTCCTAGATAGGTCAAGTATTAGGAAGACCTATTCACGATATTAAGATGACTTCCTCTAACATTCTTTCAGCAGCCTCATCAGAAGGTACCTTCATGAGTTGACTTGAGAGATGATCATCAAGTATCTTTGGTACCTTCACTGAGTTAGTTGAAATTGCCTCTAACAACCGTCATCATCTCCGATATGGAACACGGAGCACCCAGGCTTACATCAGATATCATGCAGCAGAATGACACATATTGTTATATCCTCTGCGGTCTTCATGCCTTGAACATACATGATACTCCAGGAGCACCAGGTTAGGTTTGAGAATAAATCAAACACTAACAGAGTAAAGCTACAACCAGCCCTACATCACATAGTCCATCTTCCTCTTCAAGGGACCATGTATACTATACCTTGACCAACCAGAAAGTACCTTCCCATGATCTCATCCAGAGATAGAACAAGATGCCTGCTCTAATACCAATTGAAATTCTGGTGTAAGTCAGACTTCAGATGTCACACAGGATGCTAAGACATCTGATCCAACATTCAGGAAGCAAGGTATATATGTAGTAATCAGAAAAACAATAAACAACACAAGAATTGTTAACCCAGTTCGGTGAAATCACAACTACTTTAGGGGCAGACCAAGCCAGAAAGAAGATTCACTATAAGTAGTACTATTTTATGTAAACAACCTCCGATTTACAGGTAAAAAACCTCTGGTCTACCTAGTCCCTACTGTAACACCCCATGTTTTCTATTTATTAATTTAATTGGGATTAAATTAATTAATTGGATTATTGGTATTTTAATTGGACTTAAGTTGAAAAATGTGGAAAGTAAGCTATTGGGCTTAAGTCGTGGTTAGTAAAGAGGGGGTGTGATGGTTAGGCCTTTTACCTAAGATAATTTCTATTTTTTATAAAATAAAGGAAAGTGTGAAAAGGAGTCAAAAAGGCAAAAAGGGGAGAAAGAGCAAGAACACGTAAAAGAGAAGAGAAGAAGAGGAAGAACTTTCAAGACTTTGAATCAAGGTAAGGGGGCACTCTTCCTTTTAGTATCTCTTATGTGATTATAGATGATAGGATTTATTAAGATATGGTTCGATTATATTGGATATATTGGGGTTGGGATTGTTAGGTTTGGGGATGCCATAGTTAGGGTAATTGATGGAATTGTATGAGCTATTGATTGAAAATACGTTTTTATTGATGTTTGATGATGTGTGATGGTGTATATGATGATTTTATACCTTTAATCCATGTTTAGAAGGGATTTTGGGTGAAGGATATGTTGAATCGCAGGTCTGTCACAGAGGTGAATTTCTGCATAATCGCACGTCCGTCAAGCGGCCCCTGGCTCGCTAAGCGGATGCTGTTTGTTTTTCAAAAAATTAATTAGTCTCGCTAAGCGGAGCTAGTTCGCTAAGTAGAGGTCCCAACGTAGTTAGTTTCTTCCATACACCGCTTGAAGCGGGGTTATTGATTTTCAAGTGCATAAGCGCGCTTGAAGGTCACTGAGCGGACTTTGCTGTAATGCAACTTTTTCTAAACTTTGAAATGCTGTAACTTTTGATCAGTGTATCCTTTTTATGTGCCGTTTTGAGCGTTGCAAAGTTAATTAAATGTTTTATATGATAATTTGGTGAGTTCTATTCTGGGGCACCTGATCCTGATGTTATGATCTACAAGTCTTTGAAGTTGCTTGGGGCTCTCGAACGAGGGATAAGCAAGACATTGTCTATCTTGAGCATTGCACCATTTGCATTGCTCGAATCCCTAAATCACTTACAAAATTCCATGTGACTTCGTTAGAATTCTCCGATCCAGAATGGGGCATCCGATAATGCTGTGTCTTCCAAGGATATGGAGGAGTTGTTGAGAATCATTAAGAGATCTGATTACAAAGTTGTTGAGCAATTGGTTCAGACCCAGTCAAAGATTTCTATCTTGCAATTGTTGATGTGTTCGGAGGTTCATAGAGATGCTCTCTTAAGAATTCTGAATGGTGCTTACGTGCCACATGAAATATCTGCGAATCAGTTAGAGGTGGTGGCCAATAACATTTCAGCTGGAAATGGTTTAGGGTTTACTGATCGTGATCTTCCTCCAGAAGGGAGAAACCATAACAAAGCGTTCCATATTTCGATGGAGTGTAAGGGGACGACTTTGTCGCGTGTTTTGGTCGATAATGGTTCTTCCTTGAACGTGCTTCCCAAATCGGCCCTTATGAGAATTGACTATGCTGGTGTTGAATTGAGACCTAGTGAGTTGGTGGTGCGTGCTTTTGATGGTTCAAGGAGGTCTGTGTTCGGAGAGGTAGATCTGCCAATCCAAGTTGGTCCCTAGATTTTCACCACGACATTTTATGTAATGGATATTCAGCCTACTTACTGCTGTCTATTGGGACGACCGTGGATTCATAAGGCTGGTGCTGTGACATCCACTATTCATCAGAAGTTGAAGTATCCGGTTGACGGTAAAGTGGTGACGGTTTGTGGTGAAGAATATTACATCGTGAGTCACTTGTCTTCTTTCTGATATGTGGAGATCGAGGGTGAAATACATGAGACGCTGTTCCAGGCGTTTGAAGCGGTAAATGCTGTGAGATCTCCTCTTTATGAGGTAACAAAGCCAGAAACAATTATGTCTTCCTTGAAAGATGCGTAGGTTGTCGTTGAGACTAGAAAGATGGAAGGCTGGGGGCAAGTAATTGACGTGCGTCCCAAGTTTGACAAGAATGGTCTTGGTTTCATTCCTAGAAGGAGAAATGTGGCGCCCAAGCCTGATATCCTCAGCCCGATCAAGTTTGTGAGTGGTGGTGTCATTCGAGTTGGTCAGGTTAATGCCATTGTCAATGGTGAAGAAGTGGATAGTGGCTGTGACTTTGATAGTTGGATTCGTCCGAGTATTCCTGGGGAGATGCCTTGCAACTGGACAATCGAAGATGTCATTCAAGTCACACAAGCTCAGGAGTAAATTCCTTGTTTTTACTTTTCTTATCATGACATAATTACTACGTTCCGCCCAAGGCGTAGTGAATCATTTGTAGGGCCATGCAGTTCGCATTTTCAAAGTTAATCATGAAATAAAAGGACGTTTTTTGCATTCAAATGTTTTGTTCTTTATCTTTCTTTTTAACTTTTTCCTTTAAATGGCAATGTTTTTGCACACACTTGCACATATCTTAATAAATAAAACTAAAATCAAAACATCAATCATGTAGATGTTCCACCACCACGGATTCCATTGGTAACAGTTCCGCTATTGCTTATTATGATTTTGACAATTCGATCTACCAAGCCGAGGAGGAAGCTTATGAAGATTGTGGTCTCCCCGACGAGTTGGCCAGATTATTGAGACAGGAAGAGAAAGCGATTCAGCCGCATTAGGAGGCAATTGAGATGGTAAATGTTGGCACTAAAGAGCAAGTCCGAGAAGTCAAGATAGGGGCTGCGCTTGAGAATAGTGTGAAGTAGAGGCTTATTGCTATGTTGAAAGAGTATGCGGATATCTTTTCTTGGTCTTATGAGGACATGCCAGGTCTTGATACATACATTGTGGTACACCGTCTACCTCTCAAGGAAGGTAGTCCTCTTGTCAAGCAGAAGCTTCGAAGGACTCGCCCGGATATGTCTGAGAAGATTAAGAAAGAGGTTGAGAAACAATTTGATGTTGGCTTTCTGCAAGTTGTGAATTACCCACCATGGGTCGCTAATATTGTTCCTGTGCCTAAGAAGGACGAAAAGGTCAAGATGTGAGTTGATTACAGAGATTTGAATAGGGCGAGTCCGAAAGATGATTTTCCTCTCCCCACATTGATGTGTTGGTGGATAATACCGCTCCTTTCAAAGTGTTTTCCTTCATGGATGGCTTCTCTGGGTACAATCAGATCAAGATGGCACCAGAAGACATGGAGAAAACAACGTTTATCACACCATGGGGAACTTTCTGCTATAAAGTCATGCCTTTTGGGTTGAAAAACGCAGGGGCAAAGTATCAGCGCGTCATGGTGACTCTTTTTCATGACATGATTCACAAAGAGATTGAAGTGTATGTCGATGACATGATTGCAAAGTCTCATACTGAAGAAGAGCACTTGGTTCATTTGCAGAAGTTGTTTGAAAGGCTTCAGGAATTCAGATTGAGGTTGAATCCAAACAAATGCACTTTCGGAGTGCGATCTGGAAAGTTGTTAGGTTTTGTTGTTAGCGGAAAAGGTATTGAGGTCGATCCTACGAAAATAAAAGCTATACAAGAGATGCCTGAGCCGAGAACAGAAAAAGAGGTCCGTGGTTTCTTAGGGAGGTTGAACTACATTGCTAGATTCATCTCTCATCTTAGGACCACTTGTGAACCAATATTTAAATTGCTAAGAAAAGATCAGACGGCCAGGTGGAATAATGATTGTCAAAAAGCATTCGAAAAAGTGAAAGAATATCTGCAGGAACCACCGATACTAATGCCTCCAGTTCCAGGAAGGCCTTTGATTATGTACCTCACAGTTCTTGAAAACTCAATGGGATGTGTGCTGGGTCAACATGACGAGTCTGGCCGAAAAGAGCATGCAATATACTACCTTAGAAAAAAGTTTACCAACTGTGAATCCCGATACTCACTGCTCGAGAAAACTTGCTGTGCTTTGGTGTGGGCTGCTCGCCGGCTGAGGCAGTATATGTTGGTTCACACCACCTTATTGATTTCCAAGATGGATCCTATCAAATATGTCTTTGAGAAGCCCGCTCTTTCTGGAGGAGTAGCCAGATGGCAAATGATTTTGACTGAATATGATATCCAATATACTACCCAGAAAGCCATCAAAGGTAGTGTATTGGCGGATTATCTTGCGCATCAGCCTGTCGAAGATTATGAACCGATGAAGTTTGAGTTCCCCGATGAGGATGTTTTGTATATCAGAGATTGTAATATTCCCGGACCAGAGGAAGGACCCGAACCAGGATCGCGATGGACGCTCGTGTTCGATGGTGCCTCTAATGCACTCGGGAATGGTGTCGGAGCTTGTCGCGGGCGAAAAATCGTTTTGTTCCTCTTTTTTGTGGGATGAGACACCTGATGCCTTCTTTGGGCTCGAGTGCTCAAAAAATGATTTTTCTTTTGTACCGACCAAACTTTTTATTGTTTCCAAAAGAGGAAAAGGAAAAAAGCTGCAATAACCTTAAAAGTGGGGAGAGATCTTGGGTAAGAGGGTTGGTTATACGAAGGGAAGGTATTAGCACCCAACGTATCTATAGTACTCTATAGGTTTCTTTGCTTTGTTTTTCATCCTTTGTTGGTGGAGGTTCTTGTGAAATAGGTGGGACCTAAGGTGTTTGTTTGATTATGCTCGCAAAGATCATCGCGATCCTCTGCATACATATCCCTTAGAGGGAATCAGAGCATTTGTAGCTCGGGGTCTACGGGTGCTAAGGTTTGAATGGTTTTTTTTGTTTTGTTTTGCTCGCCAAGGATCGACCTTGTGCCTACGTATTCTCAAAGGGATGTTGAGAAAGTCAGAGCAATCGTAGTTCCCACTTATGCTAGTGGAAGCAAAGGAAAAGAGACAAATGTCATCTAAATGTTCGATGTATCTAATCTATATCATCACATACATCTGTTTGATTTTTGTTTGAAAATCTTTTCATTATAAGCCCGGGGCCATGCCACTTTGGGTGCTTAGAATGATAAAGATGTTTTTGTTGTTTAACCAGCCTTGTGGCAAAAGTTTCAATGAAGTCAGCCTTGTGACAAAAACTTTGATTAATCAGCCAGCCTTGTGGCAAAAGTTTCAATGAAGTCAGCCTTGTGACAAAAACTTTGATTAATCAGCCAGTACGGTGGCAAAACGGTTTGATTGATTAGCCAGCCTTGTGGCAAAAAGAAGTTTGATTGATTAGCCAGACTTGTGGCAAAAAAGTTTGATTGATTGATTGTTTGTGATGATATAGAAGAGATACTCCTATCATAGAGATGATAAATGTCTAATCTCCTAGGGTATTTGATTTGGATATTGGGGGATGCTTATAAGAAGCCCGTGGGTCCTTGTACGAAGCCCAAGAGGAGGCTATCCGAGGGTCCTTGCATTGTAAGCCCAAGAGGAGGCTATGGGAGGGACAATCCAGGGTCCTTGCATTGTAAGCCCAAGAGGAGGCTATGGGAGGGTCACTCGTTTGTACAAAGCCCAAGGGGAGGCATGGTATAGTTGGTTTGAGCTCTTAGAGCGATTTCACCGGGAAACCATACTCTATGTCCTAACCTAAACTAGGGAGATTCTTTGCACGAAGCCCAATAGGAGGCTATGGGGAACCTAGTGTTGTACTAAGTTGAACAAGCACACATATCACACATATGAACAAACATGAACAAGTATGAACAAACATGAACAGGTATGAACAATTATATATGACAAAGTGTGTGTATATAATGGAGTTTATGAAGGAAATATACCTGTAAGCATGATCCATTTGTATACACAGGGCTCGGGACTCACTCGAGGAGAGGTCCACTTGAGTTTATTCAAAGCTATGTAAACAGGTATTTACAAAAGGGCTTGGGACTTATACCTACATGGAGGCCCATGGTATATTTTTGGGAAGATTTAAAGAAACCTTCATTTTTGGTTTGTTATTCAAAGTTAAAAAAAACTGATTGAGATATGTACAAAAATGTGTGTGTACAATGAAATACCTAATTTCATGTACAGGAACGGGTATGTACAAAAGGGCTTGGGACTTATACCTACATGGAGGCCCGTGGTATATTGAAAAATTTGAAGTTTTGTTGTTTTGAAAATGATTTGAAAATTGTTTGAAAAAGTTTTGTTTTGAAGAATGTTTTATTGTTTTGAAAACTGTACAAAAAAAGGAAAAGAAATGGGACTTACACTCTCTAATATTCGAGAGGCCCCACTGTTTTGAAAAACAATGGATGATTTGAAAGTGAATTGATTACTGTTGTGAAAATAGTTGATTGAGTTTTAGGCTTACCTCGAAGAATGAGAAAATTGGATTTCTGAGTTTGAGGTGTTACCGTGATCCTCAAGTGATGTGCTTGGAATAAAATAGGATCTCAACAGATATTAAGCATCCACACCAGCAGAATAGAACATCGGATAAGCTCACCGCTTTCAGCATTCCATGATCATCCAGTAATTGTTTATGGAATTCTACAGCAAATGGAAGACCAAACAAACAGACAAAACAGAGAACAACAGAGAAATAATCTCGAAGTCTCGGATGAAGTTAAAAAATTCAAGTGATGTGTAACAGTAATCAAATAGAAATTTAAATGATTAACTACACAAGATAATATGAAAATATCAAACTCAAATAAAAATTAATTCTAAAAGAAGATATTTTTGTGGTTTTTTATGAAAAGAGAAAATAATTAGAAACATAAACTAAAATATGCATCTAATATATATTTTTAATAAGAATAAATAAAAAAAACACACTTATAAACATATGAAAATATTAAAAAACATATTTTTTTTTGTCATTTTTTAATAAGGATTAGAAAATAAAACTAAAACCTATATTAAAATAAAATACTAAATCTTTTTTATGAAAACAATTTTCTCAAAGAAAACTAAAAGAAATAGTTTTAAAAAGAAATTAATAATTGGGCCAGAGGGGGTTAGAAACACATATGGAGGTGCAGCAGCCCAAATATATTAATAAGCTGAATAATAATAAAAAAAAAACATGGGCCGGACCGGGTCGGGTCAGTGTGACCCGGATCCGCCCACATTCCAATATGCAAGGTGGGTTAGAGAAAACCCTAAGCAGCAAAAGAGGCAACGCCTCTATCTCCTCTCCCTCACGCTTTTTTTCTGAAAAAAACAAACACAGGAGAACGGAGCTTCTCCTCTCTTGCAGCGAACAACAACAACGAATTTTCACTCGGTTTCTTCTTCTCGCGGCAATTTCCGAAACAAAATATGAACAACGATAGCAGCAACTTGGCCTCACTCTCGCTCTGGGTTCTCTCTTACGAAATGCTACCTCTTTCTCCTTCGAGGAACAACAAACTATGACGAGCAACCATGGCTCGATCTGGGTTACTCTCATTCAAGCTCTCGCGAGTTCTCTTTGTGAACAACAACAACAGCAAGTTTCGGTTCGATGCTTGAAGACAAACTCAAGGTTTTTCCTTTCAATTTCGTTTTCACTCTTGTTTAACAGTATAGCAATAATAACTTATGCTACTTCATATGTTTCTGGAAATTTTTCTAACAGGAACTATGTTCATAACAGCAACGATATTTTTGAGAGTAAGAGTTGGATTGACTTACCTACGGCAAGGAGACTTTTGCCGGTTTTGATGTTGAGGTATGTGCTTGATTGCTTCTGAAATTCTGCAAGTTAGTTTGTTGCTACTGTTTTGATCTTGCAACTGTTGCAATTTGTTTGCTATTGCTGAATTTTTGTTCTGAATGTCTGAACCGCTGCTTTGCGAATTGTTGTTGTTACTGATGCAAATTCTGAATTTTCTTTGTAAATTGATGTTGCTGAACCGCTTCTGGATTGTTGTTGTTGATGCTGAGTCTTTGAATTGTTGGTGTTGATGCTGTCCCAACTGTTGTTGTTGCTATGCTGGATTTTAACTGTGAATCGTTGCTGTGCAAATTGTTGTTGATGTCGCAACAACTATTGTAGGTTTGTTGATGTGTTGCTGAATTTTGAACTGCTGCAGGTACAATCAACGGTTAATGGAAATATGGAGAGTGAAAGAAAAGAGGCTTACCTGCGGCGAAGATGTTGAAGATTCATCTATGGAGGCTCGAAGATGGGAGCCATCGTTGAAGGCTGCTAGCAAGCAAGGTATGAAGGCCTTCCCTCTTCCTCCTTCTTTTGTATTTTGTAACTTAGAAGTTACAGAACATTGGCTGCCTTCTCCCCTCCTTTGTAACTATGGAACTTTTTGAAAATTATGAAAAGAGAGAAGTGAGAAAGCTAGTAGTATAGTAGCTTTGGTGTGTCCAACTTCAAAGAAATCACTTCTTATTTATAGGCAAAATTTAGGGATGTGTTAGGAATTAAGAAACTTGATTGGGAGGTTATAGTCATCTCAAGAATGAGAATAAGAATAAGAATATTCTTCATCATTGTAAGAATAAGAATAAGAATAAGAATATATTCCTTATGTCATTATCCTTGTGACAAATAAGCCATGTGGGTAAATTTTTATGTCATTTTATGATATCTCTAAGTTGTAGAATTTTATGACATAAAAATCTCTCTTTGACATTCTTTGACTTTTGCTAATTTCACCCCTCTTTGCTTCTTTTTCATGTTGCATGAGAACTTTGAAGAAAGCATGAAGAAGCTTGAACTTGAAGAATGAAGACTTTGAAGATTGAAGAATTCAAGAATGTCTTTGAAGCTTTTTCTTTTTTCTTGTAATTCCAATTTATTCCAACTTTAGATTGTATGAACTTGTATTCTTGGAAATAAATGGAACTTTGAATGTTGTATCTTTGAATTTTGAATATAGTTCACTTTGTACTTCATTTGGAATTTAGAACTTTGTAAAGAATGATCTTCATTTGTGAATGTTTGAATTTCCTTTAAAATCTTTGAATGAAGTTGTATGAACCATGAATGTTGGATATTCTTGAATGAAAAGTCCTTGAAGTAATGTGAAAAATGTTCTTGCACCAATGAACTTTTAATTCTTGAATTTATGGTTTTAAACCATACTTGAAATAATCTTTCAACAAATGGACTAAAAGATATTTCTTGCAATTTCGGTGAAATTTCCATGAATTGTTTCAAACTTGTACCAACTTTCAAATAATCCATATGAATCAATTCTTCACCATGATGAATCCATAAGCCAAGAGTCGCGGAATAAATTCCAAACAAATCACACAAATGGCAATGTCGCATTTAAAATGAAAAATCCACGAACATGAAATTATCTTGCAAAGAATGAGTGAATGAATGGATCACATTGAGTTATTGGAGGACCTTGAGCCATGGTTTAAGTTGTAGCACCATGTCCTGATTAAAAAGTCAGTTATTCAGTGAATTAGGTCAAAAAACCCTAATTGTCGATCTGATGAAATTGATGACTGTGGATCTTGAATTGAGATGTAATTTCCATTGGATGTTGTCATAGGGATTATTTGAAGATGATTGAAACCTTTGATTGACTTCCTGGGGATTTTTAGGGTTTCCCAAATGTGATCCCTGATTTCAGTCCCTGATAGCTCAAAACCCTCATCTGATGATTTGAAATTTCACTGTTGATCAATCCTTGTGTAGGAGATGTCTTGAGTCAATAGATTAGGCCAAAATGATGTACTTGGGGTCTTGAGGTCATGTCCCAAGTCATTAGGTCAAATCCTGAGCAAAAGTCAGGAGTATACCGTCTTCAGTCAAAACCCTAATCTGGTTGATTCCAAGTCTTTGAGTTGGTTGAAATGAATCTCTGGGGACCAAATGTTGGTTGTTGATGAAGATGATTCATTTGAGATGAAGGGAGAACAAAACCCTAGTTGATTGTTACTTGTACTGATGAGTGGTTTCTTGATTAAACCCTGCTGAGTCACAAGTAGCAAACACAAGCTATGCAATTTGTTAGAGATGCAAATGATGCATATGCACATGATATGAGGTGGTATCTTAGGTCAAAAATTGGGGTATGACAGATGCCCCTATTTAAGTTTCTTCAACCTGAGACATGAAGATTGAAAATCTTTATTTTGATAGGGTGGAAGAGACTTAAATATCAGAAGACGCAAATTTTGGACCTAAGATACCAAAATTGCGAATGATGCAAGGATATCTTTACCGAGGGGATATCAAGAACTGACTCCACTGGGGAAAAGAGACCGGGAAGGATGTCTCAATCCGTTTTAGGAAGAGAATCCGTTTTGTCTTTTCGGGAAAGCAAGTGTATGCTTCACCGGGGAATGATAGCTTTGTAAGAAAAGCTTACTTATCGACATTACCGACTATCTGCACACGGATAGACTTGTTAATAATGCGAAGGTGAAAGGTGTGAAACCGTATTACCGACTATCAGCATGGTGACAGACTTGACAAGGTAAAAGAGTTTCAAAGGTTCGGTTAATATTATCGACTATCAGCATTGGGATAGACATGTTTAATAATATAACCAGAACAAAAGGTTACCGACTACCAGCCTTGTGATAGTGGTTTTGAAGACATGATCAATTATCAGCCAAGTGATAAAATGATCCTGGAGACTTTGTTAGGGAAATTACTGGTTATTCAGCCTTGTGAACAGTAATAAGGCCCTGATTGTCAAATGGTCTTCATGATTGATTTCCTTGAGAGGAAAAGTCTTTTGGAAGAGACATAAGCTGCTCGGATGATGAGGCTATTGCTTATTGTCTGTTTTTCACGACTCTATTTGAGGAATCGGAATTTGAATCTCTGGTAAAGACAGGGTTCTATCCATGAATTAATTGGAAAGAAATAGTCAAACAAGACTTTGTACCCATGAGGAATGAACTCGAATGGGTATTTTCTCCTTTGTTTTGAGAGGAGAAACTAAAGCAACCTTCTTCCACGAGGAATGATCTCAGTGGGGAACTGGAGAAAGAAAGGATGTTATTTCTGCTTATGGGTGACAGCCTACTGGAGAGATGACACGCCCATACTTGTTTCTTTTTTTTTTCTCTCCTTTTTTTCTTTTTTTCTCTACTTTTTTGGGATAGATATATCCTGAACAAACGATTATTGAAAAATGCAAGAATGCATAAATGATGCAAATATGTATGAATGATGAATGTCATGAATGTCGCATGCATGCTAACAATACTGACAGACAGAGGAGTATATACTGGAGAAGGACCAACGTCGCAATACAACCAGATACTTGGCAAATGTTCTTCAACACGGTGTAGATAACACGGGTGATGAATGATGCTGCGTGCTTTAAACCTCTCTGGGGAAGATAAGCATCTTTTCTTATTGAGATGAAAGAACTTCTTCACTGGAGATGGAAAATCTTCGTCACTGGGGATAAAAGACCTTCTTCACTGGGGATAAAAGACCTTCTTCACTGGGGATAAAAGACCTTCTTCACTGGGGATAGAAGAGCTTCTTTACCTCGAGGGATAATTGCTTCAAGAATTCTTTTCTGGGACCAGAATACCGTTGTCTCAACAATTTTTCATGGAGAATCCTTTTGTTCATCCTGTGGAGACGACTGCTGATGTTCCTTCCGTTGTTCACAACTCAAAGGAAAATTTCGCTTTTATTTTGAAAAAGAAAAGTGAAGTAAATTCATTTAAAACTTATTTTTCTTTTTTTGTTTCAAAAGTGAATAACACAATTAAAGCGTCATTTTGAAACTGAAGGAAATTAAAGATTGCAAACAAATGGGCACAAGGCTCAAATTTATTTAATAGGATGGTAATCAGCTAAAGGCGTGATTCCATAGAGTATTTACAAAAGTTGGAAATGGTAATTTATGCGGAAAAGGCTACATTGAAAGCAATAACCACTATTCCCTTAACAACTTTGAGTTCCAACTGTGCTTGTCGCTTCAGATTGGCGATGATTTGATTGAAGATCCTTTGATGGAGTACAGACTCTTCAGGTGACGAAGTACGGACTGATGCAGTTACTTTGTCATAAATCCCTAATTTTTGCCTAGATTGCCCTTTCAGGTTTTCAATCTACCAGGATGAATTTTTCTGTTTATTGTCTCTAATTTTTGCCTGGACCGCCCTTTCGGGTTTTCAATCCACCGAGATGCTCATTTTTGCCTAAGTCGCCCTTTGCGGGTTTTCGACTTACCGAGCTGTTCTTTTGTATTTTTAGACAAAGTATTTCTTGACTGCATCAGCATTCACAGGATGTGGGAGTTCATCACCATCCATGGTTGCAAGAATCATGGCGCCGCCAGAAAATGTTCTTTTGACAACATACGGGCCTTCGTAATTAGGAGACCATTTGCCCCTAGAATCTGGTTGAAAAGACAAGATCTTTTTAAGCACGAGGTCGCCTTCTCGAAATTCACGAGGTCGAACCTTTTTGTTGAAGGCTTGTTTCATCCTTGCTTGGTATAACTGTCCATGGCATAGAGCAGTCATACGTTTTTCTTCGATTAAGTTCAACTGATCGTATCTGCTTTGACACCATTCAGCCTCTGATAACTTAGTCTCCATGAGGACTCTCATTGATGGGATTTCAACTTCTACGGGGAGCACAGCTTCCATGCCGTATACTAGAGAAAAAGGAGTTGCCCGTGTTGAAGTACGCACTGAAGTACGGTACCCATGTAAAGCAAATGGCAGCATTTCATGCCAGTCTTTGTAAGTGACGACCATTTTCTGGACGATCTTCTTAATATTCTTGTTGGCAGCTTCGACGGCGCCATTCATTTTTGGTCTGTAAGGAGAAGAGTTATGATGCTCAATCTTGAATTCCTCACACAATTCTTTCATCATTTTGTTGTTCAAGTTTGAACCATTGTCAGTAATGATCTTGCTGGGAATACCATATCGGCAAATGATGTTGTTCTTGATGAACCTCACAACCACTTGTCTTGTAACATTGGCGTAAGATGCTGCTTCGACCCATTTGGTGAAGTAATCAATAGCTACCAAGATGAAACGATGACCGTTTGAAGCTTTCGGTTTGATCATTCCAATCATGTCGATACCCCACATGGAAAAAGGCCACGGAGATGAGAGAATGTTGAGTAGAGTCGGTGGCACATGGATCTTATCTGCGTAGATCTGGCACTTGTGACATCTCTTCACGTGTTTGTAACAGTCAGATTCCATTGTCAACCAATAGTATCCTGCTCTTAACATTTTCTTGGACATTGCATGCCCATTTGAATGAGTTCCAAAGGACCCTTCATGTACTTCATGCATTAACATGTCTGCTTCGTGTCTGTCCACGCATCTGAGCAAAACCATGTCGAAATTTCTTTTGTATAGCACATCTCCGTTCAGGAAGAAACTGCCAGCAAGTCTCCTTAGAGTTTTCTTATCTTTGTTTGATGCCCCAAGCGGGTACTCTTGAGTTTGAAGGAAGCGTTTGATATCGTGGAACCACGGTTTATCATCGATGACTGCTTCAGTTGCAAACACATAGGCGGGCCTTTCAAGGCGCGTAATTCTGACTGTAGGCATATCATTCCAGTGATTGACTTTGAACATGGAAGATAGAGTAGCCAAGGCGTCTGCCATTCGATTCTGATCTCGAGGTATATGATGCAATTCAACCTTGTTGAAGAAAGTCAATAGACGTCTTGCATAATCTCTGTAAGGAATCAAGCCAGGGGGGTAAGTTTCCCATTTGTCTTTGATTTGGTTGATCACGAGGGCTGAATCTCCATATATGTCTAGGATCTTGATCCTTAAATCAATGGCTTCTTCGAGACCCATGATACAAGCTTCATATTCTGCGATGTTGTTAGTACAATCAAATAGTAGTCTGGCGGAGAATGGGATATGAGTACCCTTAGGAGTGATGATAATTGCCCCAATTCCATTGCCAAAAGCGTTTACTGCTCCATCAAAAATTAGGCCCCATCTTGATCCAGGCTCAGGACCTTCTTCTGGTAACGGTTCATCACAATCTTTCATCTTCAAGTACAAGACATCTTCGTCAGGAAAGTCAAACTTGAGAGATTGATATTCATTGATGGGTTGATGCGCCAAGTGATCGGCGAGAATGCTTCCTTTGACCGCTTTTTGAGCACGGTATTCAATGTCATATTCGGATAACAGCATTTGCCATCGGGCAATCCTTCCTGTTAAGGCAGGCTTTTCAAAGACATACTTGATCGGATCCATTTTGGAGATTAACCAAGTAGTATTGTTGATCATGTATTGGCGGAGACGTTTTGAAGCCCAGGCCAAAGCACAACATGTTTTTTCGAGCATGGAGTAACGAGACTCACAGTCTGTGAATTTCTTACTCAAGTAATAGATGGCATGCTCCTTCTTACCGGTTTCATCTTGCTGTCCAAGCATACAACCCATGGATTCTTCCAACACGGTAAGGTACATGATTAGTGGTCTCCCTTCAACTGGAGGAATCAATATTGGTGGTTCTAACAGGTACTCTTTGATACTGTCGAACGCTTTCTGGCAATCTTCAGTCCATACAACCCCTTGATCTTTGCGGAGAAGCTTGAAAATTGGCCCACAAGTAGCAGTCATTTGAGAGATAAATCTGGAGATATAGTTCAATCGTCCAAGAAATCCTCTTACTTGCTTTTCAGTCTTTGGCGCAGGCATCTCTTGAATAGCTCTGACTTTGTCGGGATCTACTTCAATACCTCTTTGGCTGACAATGAAACCCAAGAGTTTTCCAGATCTAACCCCAAAAGTACATTTGTTAGGATTCAAGCGAAGCTGATATTTCCTTAGTCGTTGAAACAACTTCAGAAGGTATTCAATATGTTCTTCTTCTGTGCCGGACTTAGCTATCATGTCGTCCACATAAACTTCAATTTCTTTATGCATCATGTCATGAAAGAGAGTAGTCATCGCTCTTTGGTAAGTTGCGCCTGCATTCTTCAATCCAAACGGCATCACTTTGTAGCAAAAGGTACCCCATGGGGTAATGAAAGATGTCTTCTCCATGTCTTCGGGAGCCATCTTGATCTGATTATAACCGGAGAACCCGTCCATGAAAGAAAAGACGTTGAACTTAGCGGTGTTATCAACCAGCATGTCAATATGAGGTAATGGAAAGTCATCTTTGGGACTGGCTTTGTTCAAGTCACGGTAGTCAACACACATTCTGACTTTTCCATCTTTCTTCGGAACTGGCACTATGTTGGCCAACCATTGAGGATACTCAGAGGTGACAAGAAAACCTGCGTCGAGCTGTTTTTGAACTTCCACTTTGATCTTGTTAGCCATATCAGGGTGAGTCCTTCGCAATTTCTGCTTAACTGGCGAACATTCTGGCTTCAATGGCAAGTAATGCTGAACAATATTGGTATCCAACCCAGGCATGTCTTGGTAGGACCAGGCAAACACGTCAACATATTCTTTGAGAAGGTCTGTCAACTTACTCTTGATATCAGCATCAAGCAGTGATCCAATGGTCACTTCTTTTTTGTCTTCTTCAGAACCCAAGTTGATCTTTTCTAAAGGCTCTTTGTGAGGCAAAATGGCTCTTTCCTCGTGCTTAAGTAATCGAGAGATCTCGTCCGGGATCTCCTCTTCTTCCTCTTCTTCGGCTTCGAACACAGGAAACTCAAAGTTGGGAGAGGGCATAGGGTTATTGCATTCAATGGGTTTATCAATAGTAAATCTGCACATGTGATTTATATCTATTTCAGAAAATTTATGAATGCAAGAGTGTATGCAGATTTTTTTTGGAAAAGTTTTTTTTGGTTTTTTTTTAGGATTACCATTTCCAGAAAAAGCAAAAAATAAAACACATAATGTAGGGAATTCAAAATGACACTTTATTTATGATTCATTTTTGAAACAAAGCCCTAAACACAAACTCATTTGTCTTGGGCGGGACAAAGAGGGAAACTTTTAAAACAAAGCCCTATACACAAAGTTATTTGGGCGGAACATTTAAAAGCAAAGCCCTATAAAACATCTCTCTGCTTTGGGCAAGGCAGGAGGTCAAAATAACAGCGAGGTGATTACTTTGAGCGGCGAACAACATTCGGAACGTCGACAGCCTTCCAGTAGCAACGAACTCCTCTGTGTATTATGTATTCAGGAAAATTCTCCTCAGAATTATCTTCAGTATTGACATTGACCGCAGGTCGAGCAGGATTTGAAGGTCCTGGTTTGTCACTCTTGTTCTTTGTAGAGTTGAAACGGTCTTCTTCTACTTCTTGAAGAGCATAAGACGAGTCACAATCTTCAGAATTTTCAGGATGTATTTCCCAGTCTCCAGGATGAAGAGACTCATTGTCAGCGACACTTTCTGAGTCAGTTGCGGGACCATCTTCCCCTTTATCTTCAAAAATGGCATTTATGTGATAATAACCATCTTCAGGATTGTTAATCTTGGTAGATGCGTTGAAGCTGAAATCTTCAGTAATTTCAGGATGCTGAGAAAACTGACAGGGCTGATAAGCCTCTTCTGGTTGACTATTATATTCAAAGGGATCTCCCCATCCAGTTGATTGGGTGTCTTCAATCGCAATCTTTGAACTTTCAGGTGCAGTGTATTTCACCATATAATCAAATTTTCCACTTGGTTGTCCCAAGGTGTCCCAAACCTCTGCAGGAATAGGCGGAATTTCTTTAGCACTTGTTTTCTCTGAAGGAGGATATGGCTCTTCCTGAGATATATATCCCGAGTCATTGAGATAACATTTCCATTCTTCTTCAGTATCGGAGAGACCTTCTTCGATGCATTCTTCAATAAGGACATTAACCTCTTGAGGAATTGGGTTAAGGAATCCTCCACTAATGAATGTTTCTTTGATCGGTCGAAGGGTTTCATCCTTCTTGGTGCAGTTTGAGAATGTCGGTGAACATTCGAGTCCTGCTCTAGTTTCATTCTTGGTAGGGATCACAACTTGCCCCCAGCCAGTGGTAGTTCCATCCTTTACTACTTTCACTGCCTCTTTGTAAGAAGAGATTGATGCTTTCTTTTTGGAAGATTCGTCTTCTAAAGAGAGACCTTGGAACTGAGTTCCTTCCACATCATCAGCACCAATGAAAGGGAAATTGGATAAATGACTCACCATTAAGGCTTGTTCTCCATTTATCGTTACCAATTTTCCATTTGTCACAAATTTTAACTTTTGATGGAGCGTAGAAGTTACTGCCCCTGCTTCGTGGATCCCTGGTCGTCCCAACAGACAGCTATAAGCAGCTTGAATGTCCATGACCTGGAAGGTGATTTGAAATGTATGTGGACCAATTGTCATGGGAAGGTTGACTTCGCCGATAACAGATTTCCGCGACCCATCAAATGCTTTGACAACTACACCGCTGAACTTCATAGGCATTCCTTGGTAAGACAAGCGAGCAAGAGTCGTCTTTGGCATCACATTCAAGGAAGATCCGGTGTCTACCAACACATTGGACAAAGAGTCTGACTGACAGTTCATAGAAATGTGCAAAGCAAGATTGTGATTTTTACCCTCCTCGGGGAGTTCTTCATCACAGAAGCTTAAATTGTTACAAGCTGTTATGTTGGCTATTATCCCATCAAAGTGATCAACAGTCACATCATGGTCTACAAAAGCTTGATCTAAGACCTTCATCAGGGCTTCCCTGTGGGCTTCTGAATTCAACAACAATGAAAGTATTGAGATTTTTGAAGGAGTCTGCATAAGCTGATCCACAATTTTGTATTCACTTCTTTTGATAAGCTTCAAAATTTCATCAAAATCAGGATTCACATTGGTTCCACTGGACTGACCAACACCAGTGTTTGTATTACTGATAGGAGTTTCCACAGGATTTCCCACTGGAACATTGATAGGATTTTGTCCGGTTACAGGAGCAACAGGCTGCTTTGGAGGTAGTGGAGTATACACACGTCCACTTCTTGTTACTCGACTCACATCAGCGATGTTTACGACAGATGAGAGAGTTGGTAAAGGAACTTCTTGTCCATTCTTTATCATTGTTGCATTATAGTTGTATGGAACTGCCTTGTCAGAGTCATAAGGAACAGGTCCAGGTAGACAAATGATCAAAGGAGCAATAGGAACCTTCGGCTTGTTGTAAGTAACTTCTATGCGCTCAGGCATGTTGAAATGAGGAATGATGACGTTAACTTTAGGCATTTCCGAGTTGATATCTGAGACTAAAAGCTCATGCGGATAACATCCTATCATGTTAACTTCATTTTCATCCCTATTTCGGTAGATCTGAATAGTACCATTATCCAACAGAACTTGGAGATCTCTTCTCACAATCGAACATCCGTGAGGATCTACACAACATATGCTACAAGAACCATATTGATGCTGGCGAAAATTCTGCCCTCGACAGAGAGTGGCGTGCATTTGTACCAAATCGGCTCTTGAGTAATTGATATTATAGACTCGGTATGGACCAGGACATCCATACACCATGTTTACAACATGCCCTCCATGATTGGGCAGCGGATTTGCTTGCACATTAGGATTCAAATTTCTGAAAGAGAGAAGATTAGATCTAACCAACCTCTGAACTTCATATTTCAAGGCTATGCAATGCTCAAGATCATGGCCAGATGCTCCTTGATGATAAGGGCATGAGACCTCTGCTTTGTACCACCATGGGAGTTTCTCAGGTACTGGTGGTGGTGCTCTAGTTTGAACGAGACCTTTTTCAACCAACGCAGGGTACAATTCTGTGTAGGTCATTGGAATCGGATCGAACTGTGGAGCTCTTTGCACACGATTCTGATTATTGTTGAACTGCTGAGCCTGTTGTCGAGGCTGTTGTTGTTGAAACTGCGGGGTAAATCCCGGATTTGGTGCTGTATTAACGACTGGCGCAATAGCAGCAATCTGTTGTCGACGATTGACGTTTCCTCTTGGCTTTCCCTGGGATACCATGTCAACACTTTGTTCTTCTTTGGGAAACCACTTCCGAACTTTTTGGTTCCACTCGAAGATCCACCTTCTTTAGTCAGACGTCCAGTTCGGACTCCTTCTTCTAGACGCATCCCCATGTTTACCATTTCGGTGAAATCACTTGGAGCACTAGCAATCAGGCGTTCATAATAAAACGGACTGAGAGTATTCAAGAAGATCTTTGTCATCTCTTTCTCTTTTAACGGTGGATTAATCTGAGCAGCAGTTTCTCTCCATCGTTGGGCATACTCTTTGAAAGCTTCATGATCTTTCTGAGCCATGGACCGAAGCTGATCTCTGTCTGGAGCCATATCCGAGTTATACTTGTATTGTCGGACAAAGGCCTCGCCTAGATCGTTGAAAGTCCGAATGTTGGTGCTATCCAAACCTGTGTACCACTTCAGTGCGGCACCAGTCAAACTGTCTTGAAAGTAATGGATGAGCAGCTGATGATTATCTGCATAAGTAGACATTTTTCTGGCATACATCACAAGATGACTTTGTGGACAAGAACTACCTTTGTACTTCTCAAAGTCAGGGACCTTGAACTTAGCCGGTATTTGTACACTGGGAACCAAACATAGCTCCTGGGCATTCTTTCCAAACAAATCTTTTCCACGGATAGCTTTAACTTCCAGCTGCATCTTGTTAAACTGCTCTTGGAGATCTCCCACAAGATTACGCTGATTTGTGCTATCACCTTGATCATGATAAATCTCATTGCCATCATAAGGAACAGTGTGAACCGTAGGGGTCGGAACTGTCATAGTGGGTTGAGAAAGTGCCATAGTGACTTGAGAAAAAGTTACCCCCTGATTTGGAGTGAACTGTGAACTTTGTGCAGCAGGCGCTTCAGTTGTGGTTGTTTGAACCCCAGAAACATTATGGCGGAAACCTGTACCGAAGCTGAAAGGCGTGCCCCAACCTTCTGGCATGGAGAAAGATGGAATACTGAATGCAACTGTAGAAACTGGAGTAGTGACTTCAGATGTTACCGTCGCTTGGCTGTTAGGTGGCGGCGGCTGATTCTGTGCGGCCATTAAGGAGTCAACCAGAGTAGTGAGACTTTCCAACTTGTCCTGAAGGGTGGTCACTGTACCACGAAGCTCAATATTCTCTTGTTCAGAGTGTTCCATTACTCTTCTTCTGCTTGAACGAGTATTGTATCTGTGATCTGATTGCGAGCGCGGTCGAGAAACTTTGAGACGCGACAGCTTGACGATCTAATGGAGAAAGATCCAAAAGATGAGACTCTATACAACAGACTCGATATGCAGAATGATGTATGCAAAAAGAAATTTTATGATTTTTCCAAACATTTTAAAGATTATTTCCTTGCAAACATTTGAACACAAACAATTCTTTTATTCATTCATTTATTGCAATAATGGGAAATGTTACAACATTGGAGCGTAGCTCCTTACAGAAGCAAATGATAAATGAAAATCTAAACAAATCCTAAACATCTTCATCAGACGAAGAACCAAATGCATTGTGCAGCTTGAGCTTCATGATTTCTTTCCCATAGCGAGCTTTCAACTCGGCCTTTTCAGCTCTCAGCTTGTCAACCACATTCTTCCAATTGTCAGGTATCGGAGCGTTGCTTGTTGAGCCTTCAAGCTTTTTCTTGCTTTCTTTGATGTATCTTCTGATTGCGGCATCTTTCCGACGGATCTTCTCATCTTTGTTCATGAGCCATCCATCCTGATAATAGAGAGTTTCTTCATGTTCTTTCACTTGTTTCTTCAACTTTCTATTTTCCACATCAGTTCTTCGAAACTTTTCTTCCCAAGCGTCTTTTTCTATCCTCATCTTGGTCAAAGTGTCTTGGTATTCCTCCATAGCGGGAATGTTGGGTCGTTTAGGTACCACAGGGAACATGGGTTTTTCATAATCATAAGGCATTTGAAACTCCTTTGCCCTTTTCTTTACCCAACAGATGTAGGTGTTCGTAGCGATGCAGTTCCTTATCTCACCTTTTTCTTTCCATCGGATGTCGTACCAGGCTTTCACCATTTTTGTTTTCAACCCTTGAGGATCATTTCCTTCCTGATAGAAGTAGCTTTCCACTGTAGGGCCAATGGGTTTAGTTGAATTTGCATACCCGAGTTGTCGTCGGGCTAGGACCGGATTGTAGTTAATTCCTCCTTGTGTACCAATGAGGGGTACGTTGGCGAATTCTCCACAACTTTCAATGGTTTCTGTACCGCAGCGAGCCAAGGTATACCACTGAATATCATTATTAGTAAGAGACATAAGTCTTTGAGACCAACGTAAACCTTCTTGGTTTTCCGTGAAAATGGGAGACTTAGGTAAGTGTGAAACAATCCATTTAAACAACAGAAGTGCACAACATACAATAATTCCACCACCTTGGTGATTCCTATGATGGACAGAGAAATACATGTCACCAAGCAGAGTCGGAACGGGATTTCCATTCAAAAAGACCTTTATGGCATTGATATCAACAAAGTCGTCGATATTGGGAAACAGAACCAACCCATAGATGAGCAAGGCTAGTACAGCTTCAAAAGCTATCATGCTACCAGTCTCGATGAAATCAAAGGCTCTCTTTATTAGAAACTGTGAAGGCAAACCTGGAAGGTTTCCTTTGGTAGTCCAATTACTCTCTATTTCAGATTTCTTCAAGTGGGTACCTGTTGCAATGACGTGTGACTTAGGAATGGCTTCCAAACCATTGAAGGGTATTTTGTCAGACACAGGAATACCCAAAAGATTGGCATATTCTTCCAAGGTCGGTACCAACTGATAGTCTGGAAAGGTAAAACACCGGTAGATGGGATCATAAAACTGAACCAGAGTTTTGAGAAGTCCTTCATCAACATGAGTGTTCAAGATAGGCAAAAGCTTTCCATGGCTTTTCCTAAAATCAGAAGGATCTTGTACAAAAGACGCTAACTCTTTCAGTCTTTCCACATTAGGCTCTTTGAAACCGTACCTCTTGGTATGCCTTTTTACCCACTCCATAACCTAATCCTATAATGTTTGCAAAGAAAATTCTCTAATTGTTTGGAAAAAATCATGTTTTTATGGAAAAAGATTTTTTTTATTATATTTTTTTTATGGATGTATGAATGCATGGATGCATGGATGCCACATATTCAAACATGGTAAAGCGAACATGGTAACGCAAACATGGTACTGTAAACATGGCAACACAAACATGGTAACACAAACATGGTACACACAGGTTCAAAGGTCCAGCGTCACGAGCATGAGGTCTGAGAACCAAATATGGGATAGTTCTAGTTAATCACCTGCAAAACATGTTCTACTGATACGTCAGAGTCTACATTTTTCTTTCGGATATTACCGGCTTTCCACAATTAAACTCATGAGCCAGCAATATTCTCAAGAAAAACTCGTCTGAGTGTGGTTCTCCGCATGACAACTAATCCAAGTCTTCACCTGAATAGTTTCTGCACCACAACCTAATAAGGCCAGGATGGGTTGGGGTTCTACGGTCTCTCAGCTTCTACAGTTCAATGAAAGCAACAATGTCTTCGCAATTAACTCGCTAAACATATATTACAAACAAGGAACCTCCACTGAGCGGAAGGATTCTCACGTGCGCCTGCACATGACTATACCCTCCACCTAATTCTTATGTGTACTTAATCCGGGTTAGGATTTGTCCATAATGTATCACTTGTAACAGAACCACATAAGTAACAGAACCAAAGAACCACACATGTAACTAGAATAAAATAAAAACAAAACAAATAGAAATAACCCTTTCTTTGGAAACAATAAAAAGATGGTCCCCAGTGAAGTCGCCATTTTTCTGTCGCGGGCGAAAAATCGTTTTGTTCCTCTTTTTTGTGGGATGAGACACCTGATGCCTTCTTTGGGCTCGAGTGCTCAAAAAATGATTTTTCTTTTGTACCGACCAAACTTTTTATTGTTTCCAAAAGAGGAAAAGGAAAAAAGCTGCAATAACCTTAAAAGTGGGGAGAGATCTTGGGTAAGAGGGTTGGTTATACGAAGGGAAGGTATTAGCACCCAACGTATCTATAGTACTCTATAGGTTTCTTTGCTTTGTTTTTCATCCTTTGTTGGTGGAGGTTCTTGTGAAATAGGTGGGACCTAAGGTGTTTGTTTGATTATGCTCGCAAAGATCATCGCGATCCTCTGCATACATATCCCTTAGAGGGAATCAGAGCATTTGTAGCTCGGGGTCTACGGGTGCTAAGGTTTGAATGGTTTTTTTTGTTTTGTTTTGCTCGCCAAGGATCGACCTTGTGCCTACGTATTCTCAAAGGGATGTTGAGAAAGTCAGAGCAATCGTAGTTCCCACTTATGCTAGTGGAAGCAAAGGAAAAGAGACAAATGTCATCTAAATGTTCGATGTATCTAATCTATATCATCACATACATCTGTTTGATTTTTGTTTGAAAATCTTTTCATTATAAGCCCGGGGCCATGCCACTTAGGGTGCTTAGAATGATAAAGATGTTTTTGTTGTTTAACCAGCCTTGTGGCAAAAGTTTCAATGAAGTCAGCCTTGTGACAAAAACTTTGATTAATCAGCCAGCCTTGTGGCAAAAGTTTCAATGAAGTCAGCCTTGTGACAAAAACTTTGATTAATCAGCCAGTACGGTGGCAAAACGGTTTGATTGATTAGCCAGCCTTGTGGCAAAAAGAAGTTTGATTGATTAGCCAGACTTGTGGCAAAAAAGTTTGATTGATTGATTGTTTGTGATGATATAGAAGAGATACTCCTATCATAGAGATGATAAATGTCTAATCTCCTAGGGTATTTGATTTGGATATTGGGGGATGCTTATAAGAAGCCCGTGGGTCCTTGTACGAAGCCCAAGAGGAGGCTATCCGAGGGTCCTTGCATTGTAAGCCCAAGAGGAGGCTATGGGAGGGACAATCCAGGGTCCTTGCATTGTAAGCCCAAGAGGAGGCTATGGGAGGGTCACTCGTTTGTACAAAGCCCAAGGGGAGGCATGGTATAGTTGGTTTGAGCTCTTAGAGCGATTTCACCGGGAAACCATACTCTATGTCCTAACCTAAACTAGGGAGATTCTTTGCACGAAGCCCAATAGGAGGCTATGGGGAACCTAGTGTTGTACTAAGTTGAACAAGCACACATATCACACATATGAACAAACATGAACAAGTATGAACAAACATGAACAGGTATGAACAATTATATATGACAAAGTGTGTGTATATAATGGAGTTTATGAAGGAAATATACCTGTAAGCATGATCCATTTGTATACACAGGGCTCGGGACTCACTCGAGGAGAGGTCCACTTGAGTTTATTCAAAGCTATGTAAACAGGTATTTACAAAAGGGCTTGGGACTTATACCTACATGGAGGCCCATGGTATATTTTTGGGAAGATTTAAAGAAACCTTCATTTTTGGTTTGTTATTCAAAGTTAAAAAAAACTGATTGAGATATGTACAAAAATGTGTGTGTACAATGAAATACCTAATTTCATGTACAGGAACGGGTATGTACAAAAGGGCTTGGGACTTATACCTACATGGAGGCCCGTGGTATATTGAAAAATTTGAAGTTTTGTTGTTTTGAAAATGATTTGAAAATTGTTTGAAAAAGTTTTGTTTTGAAGAATGTTTTATTGTTTTGAAAACTGTACAAAAAAAGGAAAAGAAATGGGACTTACACTCTCTAATATTCGAGAGGCCCCACTGTTTTGAAAAACAATGGATGATTTGAAAGTGAATTGATTACTGTTGTGAAAATAGTTGATTGAGTTTTAGGCTTACCTCGAAGAATGAGAAAATTGGATTTCTGAGTTTGAGGTGTTACCGTGATCCTCAAGTGATGTGCTTGGAATAAAATAGGATCTCAACAGATATTAAGCATCCACACCAGCAGAATAGAACATCGGATAAGCTCACCGCTTTCAGCATTCCATGATCATCCAGTAATTGTTTATGGAATTCTACAGCAAATGGAAGACCAAACAAACAGACAAAACAGAGAACAACAGAGAAATAATCTCGAAGTCTCGGATGAAGTTAAAAAATTCAAGTGATGTGTAACAGTAATCAAATAGAAATTTAAATGATTAACTACACAAGATAATATGAAAATATCAAACTCAAATAAAAATTAATTCTAAAAGAAGATATTTTTGTGGTTTTTTATGAAAAGAGAAAATAATTAGAAACATAAACTAAAATATGCATCTAATATATATTTTTAATAAGAATAAATAAAAAAAACACACTTATAAACATATGAAAATATTAAAAAACATATTTTTTTTTGTCATTTTTTAATAAGGATTAGAAAATAAAACTAAAACCTATATTAAAATAAAATACTAAATCTTTTTTATGAAAACAATTTTCTCAAAGAAAACTAAAAGAAATAGTTTTAAAAAGAAATTAATAATTGGGCCAGAGGGGGTTAGAAACACATATGGAGGTGCAGCAGCCCAAATATATTAATAAGCTGAATAATAATTAAAAAAAAACATGGGCCGGACCGGGTCGGGTCAGTGTGACCCGGATCCGCCCACATTCCAATATGCAAGGTGGGTTAGAGAAAACCCTAAGCAGCAAAAGAGGCAACGCCTCTATCTCCTCTCCCTCACGCTTTTTTTCTGAAAAAAACAAACACAGGAGAACGGAGCTTCTCCTCTCTTGCAGCGAACAACGACAACGAATTTTCACTCGGTTTCTTCTTCTCGCGGCAATTTCCGAAACAAAATATGAACAACGATAGCAGCAACTTGGCCTCACTCTCGCTCTGGGTTCTCTCTTACGAAATGCTACCTCTTTCTCCTTCGAGGAACAACAAACTATGACGAGCAACCATGGCTCGATCTGGGTTACTCTCATTCAAGCTCTCGCGAGTTCTCTTTGTGAACAACAACAACAGCAAGTTTCGGTTCGATGCTTGAAGACAAACTCAAGGTTTTTCCTTTCAATTTCGTTTTCACTCTTGTTTAACAGTATAGCAATAATAACTTATGCTACTTCATATGTTTCTGGAAATTTTTCTAACAGGAACTATGTTCATAACAGCAACGATATTTTTGAGAGTAAGAGTTGGATTGACTTACCTACGGCAAGGAGACTTTTGCCGGTTTTGATGTTGAGGTATGTGCTTGATTGCTTCTGAAATTCTGCAAGTTAGTTTGTTGCTACTGTTTTGATCTTGCAACTGTTGCAATTTGTTTGCTATTGCTGAATTTTTGTTCTGAATGTCTGAACCGCTGCTTTGCGAATTGTTGTTGTTACTGATGCAAATTCTGAATTTTCTTTGTAAATTGATGTTGCTGAACCGCTTCTGGATTGTTGTTGTTGATGCTGAGTCTTTGAATTGTTGGTGTTGATGCTGTCCCAACTGTTGTTGTTGCTATGCTGGATTTTAACTGTGAATCGTTGCTGTGCAAATTGTTGTTGATGTCGCAACAACTATTGTAGGTTTGTTGATGTGTTGCTGAATTTTGAACTGCTGCAGGTACAATCAATGGTTAATGGAAATATGGAGAGTGAAAGAAAAGAGGCTTACCTGCGGCGAAGATGTTGAAGATTCATCTATGGAGGCTCGAAGATGGGAGCCATCGTTGAAGGCTGCTAGCAAGCAAGGTATGAAGGCCTTCCCTCTTCCTCCTTCTTTTGTATTTTGTAACTTAGAAGTTACAGAACATTGGCTGCCTTCTCCCCTCCTTTGTAACTATGGAACTTTTTGAAAATTATGAAAAGAGAGAAGTGAGAAAGCTAGTAGTATAGTAGCTTTGGTGTGTCCAACTTCAAAGAAATCACTTCTTATTTATAGGCAAAATTTAGGGATGTGTTAGGAATTAAGAAACTTGATTGGGAGGTTATAGTCATCTCAAGAATGAGAATAAGAATAAGAATATTCTTCATCATTGTAAGAATCAGAATAAGAATAAGAATATATTCCTTATGTCATTATCCTTGTGACAAATAAGCCATGTGGGTAAATTTTTATGTCATTTTATGATATCTCTAAGTTGTAGAATTTTATGACATAAAAATCTCTCTTTGACATTCTTTGACTTTTGCTAATTTCACCCCTCTTTGCTTCTTTTTCATGTTGCATGAGAACTTTGAAGAAAGCATGAAGAAGCTTGAACTTGAAGAATGAAGACTTTGAAGATTGAAGAATTCAAGAATGTCTTTGAAGCTTTTTCTTTTTTCTTGTAATTCCAATTTATTCCAACTTTAGATTGTATGAACTTGTATTCTTGGAAATAAATGGAACTTTGAATGTTGTATCTTTGAATTTTGAATATAGTTCACTTTGTACTTCATTTGGAATTTAGAACTTTGTAAAGAATGATCTTCATTTGTGAATGTTTGAATTTCCTTTAAAATCTTTGAATGAAGTTGTATGAACCATGAATGTTGGATATTCTTGAATGAAAAGTCCTTGAAGTAATGTGAAAAATGTTCTTGCACCAATGAACTTTTAATTCTTGAATTTATGGTTTTAAACCATACTTGAAATAATCTTTCAACAAATGGACTAAAAGATATTTCTTGCAATTTCGGTGAAATTTCCATGAATTGTTTCAAACTTGTACCAACTTTCAAATAATCCATATGAATCAATTCTTCACCATGATGAATCCATAAGCCAAGAGTCGCGGAATAAATTCCAAACAAATCACACAAATGGCAATGTCGCATTTAAAATGAAAAATCCACGAACATGAAATTATCTTGCAAAGAATGAGTGAATGAATGGATCACATTGAGTTATTGGAGGACCTTGAGCCATGGTTTAAGTTGTAGCACCATGTCCTGATTAAAAAGTCAGTTATTCAGTGAATTAGGTCAAAAAACCCTAATTGTCGATCTGATGAAATTGATGACTGTGGATCTTGAATTGAGATGTAATTTCCATTGGATGTTGTCATAGGGATTATTTGAAGATGATTGAAACCTTTGATTGACTTCCTGGGGATTTTTAGGGTTTCCCAAATGTGATCCCTGATTTCAGTCCCTGATAGTTCAAAACCCTCATCTGATGATTTGAAATTTCACTGTTGATCAATCCTTGTGTAGGAGATGTCTTGAGTCAATAGATTAGGCCAAAATGATGTACTTGGGGTCTTGAGGTCATGTCCCAAGTCATTAGGTCAAATCCTGAGCAAAAGTCAGGAGTATACCGTCTTCAGTCAAAACCCTAATCTGGTTGATTCCAAGTCTTTGAGTTGGTTGAAATGAATCTCTGGGGACCAAATGTTGGTTGTTGATGAAGATGATTCATTTGAGATGAAGGGAGAACAAAACCCTAGTTGATTGTTACTTGTACTGATGAGTGGTTTCTTGATTAAACCCTGCTGAGTCACAAGTAGCAAACACAAGCTATGCAATTTGTTAGAGATGCAAATGATGCATATGCAGATGATATGAGGTGGTATCTTAGGTCAAAAATTGGGGTATGACAGAGCTGTAATTACTTCTCCATCCGGTTTTCATATTCCATTTACAGCCAGAATCTGTTTTGATTGCACTAATAATATGGATGAGTATGAAGCTTGTATATATGGTATTGAAGCTGCGATTGACTTGCGAATCAAGTACTTGAAGGTTTATGGGGATTCCAATCTTGTCATTAGCCAGATCAATGGAGATTGGGAAAATCGCCATCAGAATCTGATTCCATACAGGGAGCATGTGATGAGACTCATTCCGTACTTTGATGAGATCACATTCGAGCATATTTCTAGAGAAGAGAACAATCTTGCGGGTGCTCTCGCTACTTTGGCTTCCATGTTCAAAGTGAAATAGGCCAATGAAGCGCCTAACATCACCATCAATAGGTTGGACGAGCCAGCATTCTACTTTGAGGCTGATGTTGAATTGGATGGTAATCCATGGTATCATGATATCAAAAAGTTCCTCGAAACTCAAGAGTATCCTCCCGAAGCGTCGGTGACTGATAAGAAGTTTCTGAGAAGGTTCGCAGCTAAGTTCTACCTCAACGGTGGGGTTTTGTACAAGAGGCATCATGACGGTGTGTTACTCCGATGTGTTGTTAAGGAAGAAGCTTCGAAAATCATTGAAGAAATGCACGAAGGAGAGTTTGGTACCCATTCTAGTGGGCATACAATGGCTAAGAAAATCTTGAGGGCTGGTTACTATTGGTCCACTATGGAAACTGATTGTCATAACCATGTCAGAATTTGTCACAAATGCCAGATCTATGCTGACAAAGTGCACGTGCCTCCTGTGCCTTTGAATGTCTTGACTTCTCCATGGCCTTTCGCAATGTGGGGCATTGACATGATTGGAGAGATTAAGCCTACTGCTTCCAATGGACATCGTTTCATTTTGGTCGCCATTGATTACTTCACCAAATGGGTTGAAGTCGCATCTTATGCGAATGTCACCAAGCAAGTGATTACCCGTTTTATCAAGCACAACATAATCTGTCGTTATGGGATTCCTGAAAAGATCATTACTGATAATTGTCGCTCGCTCGCGAAAATATGAACAGATTCGCCACCAATATATTTATCCCAAAGAGGGAAAGGAATATCAGAAAACCTGGAGTAAAGAAAGGATAAGAAAAGGTCTTGCGACCAAAGATCGGGTAAGAAGTCGGTTACGCGAGGGGAAGGTATTAGCATCCCTCACGTCTGTGGTACTCCACAGGATCCACTTATGTTTGTTCTATTCTAAGGGTGTATAAATCTAAAGCTTAATTACTAAGGGAATGCATGCAAATGAAAGAAAAAGAAACACGGGGAAAATAAGGTTTATAAATAGTTGTGCTCGCTTAGGCCCCGCGACCCAATGCCTACGCATCCTTTTCAGGAATCAGAGCGCCGTAGTTCGGCTCTTTAGTTTTTGTTTGTTTTTGTGTTTTTTAGTTGAACAGTTACATTCGCACTCCGCTGCTCGACCTCTGGAGTCTTAAGCTGGGAATGGAGCGGAAATAACGTGTCCGATTAAGGGAAAGAATGCCCTGAAGGCAAGAGAAAGAATGCCTCAGAGGCAAGAGAGAGAAGAGAGAAGATTGGTTTGTGTTTTTTAGATGTAATTCCATGATGAACAAAACCCAATACAAGGCTTCGCATCACTTCCTTACTTTGTTTAGGTTTGAGCCTTTATTAAGTATTTTAGATGTTTTTGATTGGTGATTTTTAAGGGAATTTACTTTGCGATTCGAATCACATGAAAATGTATAATGATCGAGAAGCAGATTAGGGAATGAATCCCACTCACTTCTATCCCATTATGTAATGTTCGAGAAACAGATTAGGGAATGAATCCCACTCATTTCTATCCCATTAGTTAATGTTCGAGAAACAGATTAGGGAATGAATCCCACTCATTTCTCTCCCATTAAGTAGTGGCCGAGAAACAGATTAGGGAATGAATCCCACTCATTTCTATGCCACTAAGTGATTGAGAAACAGATTAGGGAATGAATCCCACTCATTTCTCTATCACTTTCTTAATGTGATTCGCATCTCTATTTGTTAATGTTTTAAAGTCGAAAAGAAAAGGGAAAGAAAAACTAGCCTAAAATGAATAACTAGCTTAAGTGTTATGAAGGGAACTTCTAAGTCCTAATGTTGTCATGGTCTCTACCTAAAGTTAGGAGTAAATGAACGAAATTACAAGCACAAGCAAAGATCAAAATTACAAGTAAAATTTACAAGTAAACAATGATACAAAATTAGTGCAAAAATGGCTAAAAGAATGACTTGAAATATGGTACAAAACATGGAAGCAAATGATGCAAAATATAGTACCAAAAGTGAATTAAAGGACTATTATTTTTATTGATTTTTATATGACAAAGAACAAGAATTCTAATCAAACCAAAGAATTAAAATACAAGCCTAAACTAATATTTTTTAGTGATTATTTTCTATGTCAAAAACTAGTACTAAAGTCTAAAATTGATAGGAGGAAGTTAGTATTTTTATTACTAAAAAGTGACAAAAAAAATCTAATTAAACCCTAAATTGCTAATTGAAATAAAAGGAAACAGGGGGTGCAATCTGAATACAGGGGTGCAAAATTGAATTGATGGTGCAGGGAGATAGAAAGCGCAGGGCCCAGAAGGTTGACCCATTGGTTATTCCAAACTATTGTCTTATTCAAATAAAATTCTGGTTAGTGTTCAATTAGCCCTAATTAATTGTAATTAAATTGGTTAATAACAAAATTAATTGAAAATGTAATAAAAGAGGAATTAGAGTTTTAGGGTTTTCCACTTGTGACCATTCAACTTAATCGTGAAACTCAGTTCTCACTCTCTTACACTCGGACGGCGCCGGAGTGAGCCTCTCTCCTCCGTCATGATACCGCCTCCGGCCACCACCAAACCAAAACAGAAATATCATCTTCCTCACCTCTCTAATCCTCACTGATAAGACCTAAAACCTAAATTTTTCAGAATCGAATTGAGCGTGATATGCGAAGTTTCAGAGAACAATTCGTTGGGGTTTTGAATCCACACACCTTAGGCTATATTATAGTATCGAGAAATTGAAAAACGATGAAGGGGAAAGAGGTATTGAAGGCTTACCTGAAACGCAAAATAGCGAAGATCGTTGAAGGAAACCGGAGAGGGGATTCTGATTCTGGTACGTGCGAAATAAACGCAACGGATGAATGAGTTCTTCAGGTAATTCAATTCAATGCTTTAACTTTATCTTGCTTCTTCTTCTTCTTCGCTTATTTTTCTGTGTGGTTTCTGCGTATTGAATCTTTTGCGTGTTCTTGCTGCGTGTTGTTATTGTTGTTGAAGATGACGATGCCCCTGGAGCGTGTCAAAGATTGAAGCTAGGGTGAATACGTGTTTTGTGGATTCGTGATTGAGGTGCAGAGTTGAGCGAAGATGATGATTGAACGAGATTGATTGAAGGTCATGAAGTGATGGAGGTGGATGATGGTTGCAGGTGAGGTTGGAGGTTATGATGTGTGAATGGCTGAAGATGATTGAAAAGATGGTGGAGGAGGATCAATGATGTGGTGGTTCTGTTGAGGGATGGAGATTGAGAGTGAAATAGGTGATAAACATGGTGAGGTCTGAAATGGAGAATGGAACAAGATGATGATGAATGAGGGGACTGGTGGAGAGTGAAAGGAAATGGGATTGAAGAATCGTGTGAAATGATGAAGAGTGGCTGCGAAAGTGAAGTGAAAAAGATGATGAATGGTTGTGAAAGTGAAGTGAAGAAAATGATGAATGGTTCTGGAGGAGAATGAATCGAGAGACTCAAATGATGGAGCAAGCTCTGATTTTATAGAAGTTGAAGGTTAGTTCACATCTCTGATTTTCTGTTATATTTCAGTTAGGAGGTTTGTTATAAGGTAGTTAGGGATGTTTAGTTAATTACTAGGTTGTTAGAGGTGGTTAAATCAGTTAGAGAAATTAGGAAGAGATTAGCAATTGGTTAGGACAGTTAGGTTGGTTAGAAATCTGTTACAGGTAGTTATAGGTTATCAACTCTGAGAACTTACTGGTTTTTTTTTGTTTATTTGACTGATATGTGAACTGTTTTATGGTATATGCAGGGCTGCGGCTAGAACTTAAGGAATTTCTTTCTTCGGATTTCTTGTTGATAACTTGCTGCCCAATTCTGTTTTGAACTAAATATGGCTGCCGGCTATTACATGTTAGGCTCCATGGGCAAGATTTTGTGTTGAATTTTGGAACTGTTTGGGTGAGGATTCAACACTGTTTTGAAAACATACTGATGCAACATCTTGTTCCTTTTGGTTTAATTTGCAGGGTTTTAACAGCAGAAGGAATGGTGTGATGAGGATGTGATGAACAACTCAAGGGGATTCATGGAGATCTTTAATGTGAAATTGTAATGAGGCACTGTTTCTTTTATGAAGCTATAATAGCATGAGATTGAACCTTTATGATGTAATGGACCCTTGTAATAATGAAGTTATTTTGTACCGTATTGGTATGGATATAATAATTCTTTTGTAATAGATATGTATTGGATTTTTGGCATGGATCCTTGAATGAAGCTTCTTTATTATTTGGAATTCCTCTTGTTGTAATGTATGAACATTTGGGATCCTCTTTTTCTTGTAATGACTTAATAATAAGGGACCTAATATTTGACCTTGTAAGGAAATAAACCCTAATTCTTGTTCTTGATGAGTTTGGATAAAGAACACCCATGTAGCTTAGTAGAGAAGAAATAGATCGTGCCCATACTTCAAAACCCTACTTCCATGGTTCAATACTCAAAGAAGAACTAAGTGAATCAAGCTTGGATGAAGTAGAAGTCTCACTTTTGTTGATCTTTGATCCCAAGCTGTGTTCATTAGTTGATGATGCATGATGTTAGATGACCTAATATGCGAATGATTATAAAGCAATAAGTCAGTTAGAAATAAAAATAGATGGGCAAATTTTTGGGTGCAACAGCTGCCCCTATTTAATCGTCTTAAACCTGAAAGTGAGATTGGCGCTAGCCTTTCGAGCATTCGAGGTATAAGAAGATTAAATACCAAGTGAACCTGAAAATTTTCCTGATGAGATAGGATCCACTGAAGAAAAGAATAGCGTCAAATCCACTGGGGAAGATCATATTAACTCTGGGTCGAACAACTTAACTCTGAGTTAGAAATGAAAGAAACATCAACTCTGGGTTGAAAAAGAAAAGTGGGTCAACTCTGGGTCGAAGAATAAAGGGAAGTCAACTCGGGGTTGAGAAAGAAAGAAAGAAGATCAACTCTGGGTCGAGAAAGTAATTGGATAATGACTATGGGTCAAAAAATAAACGTCAACTCTGGGTTGAGTGGGAAATAGGTTGCTGTCAACTCTGGGTTGAGTGGGAGAGACAGAAGATAGTTGTCAACTCTGGGTTGAGCGGGAAAAGAAATTTACAAGGAATAACCATCAACTCTGGGTTGAATAAAAGAGATAAGATAACCGTCAACTTTGGGTTGAGTGGGAAAAGAATAATCAATTCTGAATTGAACAAGGGATAACCGTCAACTCTGGGTTGAGTGGGAAAGAAGAAATCAATTCTGGATTGAATAAAGGATGACCGTCAGCTCTGGGTTGAGTGGGAAAGAAAAACAAGGATCAACTCTGGGTTGAATAAAAGATAACCGTCAACTCTGGGTTGAGTGGGAAAGGAAGAAGGCAACCATCAACTCTGGGTTGAGAGGGAAAGGAGAAAAAACAATCAACTCTGGGTTGAATAAGAGGAAATATAACCTTCAACTCTGGGTTGAGAGGGGAATAAGAAAAAGATCAATCTGGGTTGAATAAAAGAAAAGAAAACCTTCAACTCTGGGTTGAGAGGGGAATAAGAAAAAGATCAACTCTGGGTTGAATAAAAGGAAAGATAACCTTCAACTCTGGGTTGAGAGGGGAATAAGAAAAAGATCAACTCTGGGTTGAATAAAAGAAAAGATAACCTTCAACTCTGGGTTGAGAGGGGAATAAGAGAAAGATCAACTCTGGGTTGAATAAAAGAAAAGATAACCTTCAACTCTGGGTTGAGAGGGGAACTAAGAATCAAAATATCCGTCAACTCTGGGTGAGAGGGAAAAGATAATTAACTCGGAGTTAAAAGATGAAGGGAAAATCAACATAGGGTTGAACACAAAAACATCAACTCTGGGTTGAAGAAAGATGAACATGATTGACTTTGGGAGATGACACCACAATGGTAACTCTGAGTGATCCAGTGGAATATCAATTGATTGCTTGTAGGGACCTCATCTGATGAGTAACTTGGCTTATACTTCACATGCAAATGTTTGATTTATTTTATGCACTTCTGAAGATGCGATGCAATGATTTCTATATGCAGTGTACTGATGGATTGTTCAGGGTTTCTGCTTTGTATGGAATAGATTAGGTGGAGTTCTGAAGCTCTGTTTGCGATTCAAGGTGAGGGTGGATGCCCCTGCTTTATTAATGATCGGATCATGTGGGAAAAATGATAATGAGAATGCAATGATATGCATGATGATTGTATGATTATGAGTGTAATGATTGCTTCCGAGATACAAGGAGTGAATGGAGTGTGCCCTTGCGGAAAAGTCATCGCTTGTGAAATTGTTGGTGAAGGTGAGGTGTTTGGATCGACCCCTCAACACTTGTCTTGATATCTGACACTTGATTGAAGATGAAGAGATGAATTGTTACTAGCTTGCCACAGCTTGTATGGTCTCTTGAGATAAGACTTTGATAATGCTTGAATCATGGAGATCGCAATGGTCTGCCCCGGTGTTGATCATGGAATGAATGCCCCATATTGAAAGGAACTCTTCCACCTAATGGATTCTTCAGAGATTTGCTTTGTGGATGACCAAACTTTGCCTTTGTAAGATTACTCGATGGAATTTCAATGTTGAACTTTCCTCGGTATCAAGTACTTATTTTCATGTTAAAGACAATTCTGTTTTGAAAAAGATAAATGAGAATGCAATGCACATGTTAATCTCAAAGAAAAGTTTTATTTGTCAAAATGTTGTACTGATACTAACACAAATGACACAGCAACATTAGGAGTCAGTTGGACATGATTTTACAGTTTGTATGCTTTCGGAACGAACCCTGCTTCAATTAGGACTTTTGAGGGTTGTAACGTGGCCGGGTTCACGGTTTGAGAAACGAAGGATAAAGGCTCAAGTTCTACTTAACCCACCCCTTCTTCGTGATGTTCTCCAGTCCTACGTTCAGTTAGTTTAACACGAGTATTCGCCTTTCAGGAAGGATTGTGATGGATGAGGATCCTTTATGACTTTGATGGAGATGGCAGTCACCTTTGGTGATTTTGTTGATGGTCACAACAACTTGTCCCTTGGAGGATTTCTCTTTTGCTTTGCCTTTTGCTTTCCCTAACTTTTGCCTGGACAAAAAGTTTCTTTTGATTTTGGTTTCCGTTGTCCAGCGGGATATGCCCTAATTTTTGCCTAAGTCATTTGCTTCAAAGCTTTTCCTTCTTTTTGACTTAGCGGGCTATTATTTCTTTTTTGATTCATAAATTTCTTTCATTTCTTTTTGTCTCGTTCGGGAACAAGTTGTATGACTTTTGTGATTGACTTGATGAAAAGGTTGTGACTGCCTTATTCTCAATAAGCGAGAGACGTCCATTATGGATTGTGCTCTTCTGCTTTTGTTGTGAGAGATGGAATATGATTGATCCTCTGATGGAATGCCTGAAAGTTGAGCGCTCGGTCGCACTAACTGAAGACTACCCTGCCCCTGGTTAAGATTGAGGGTTTTGTATTTTTTGAAAAAGAAACCACTACTCCTTAGGCTCAAAGGGGTTGACGAAGATTTCACTCCCTTATAACTCCAGTGTTTAGGAATTGAAACAATGCCTGTACATCGTCAGCAGGATCTTTGTTCCAAAAGCATACAGTTAGTAGTTCACGTGTTTTTGATTTTTCATCATTCTCCTTTTTTAGTTGCTTAAGACAAGTGAGTTGAATATCAATGAACATAATGACAAGAATGGAATGATTTGAGAAAAACGTGTATATTGCATTATTTTTATTTATTCAAACAGAATGAGTTTCTTACAATGAGAGGTACTTGATAACAACAAAAGTAATACAATTGAAAATACTGAAGGAATCTATACAATGGCAAGCTTGGCCTTATTCTGATGCAAATGAAATGTTCTCTGACAAACACAAAGTCTTTAGGCTCCTTTGGTGGAAGGTACCCTCATGAGGAGGCGTGGGGTCCTTAGATAGTAGCTTGATTTTTTTTGTAATTCCCCATGATTCTTTGTCGGTGAGCTCTTGTCAGATATCGGTGTGGAGGAATTGTCTTGTCTGATCTGATGGAGAGGAAGAATGTAGGAGTCTTGGTAACCATGGATGCATGAATGCAAAAATTTTAATGATGATGGAAATGCAGCATAAATCAGGATCAAGGATCAAGGCCTCTTGTGATAATAACTTCTCATGGTCAATAAGATATGGTCGAATCCTCTAGATTCAGAGGTTCGACGTTGCATTCTTGATAACTAGGCGGTGCATAAGTCAAAGATGGTCGAACCCTCCAGATTCAGAGGTTCGACGTTGATTGATTCTGATAGATAACTGATGTAGAACTTCTGTATAAGTCAAAGATGTTCGAATCCTCCAGATTCAGAGGTTCGACGTTGATTCAGGATAGATAACCTTTGCATAAGTCAAATAAGGTCGAACCTTCCAGATTCAGAGGTTCGACGTTGATTATGATAGATAGTATGAATGGGCATAGGGTGGGATGGAGGTATGATTTCCTGCAAAACAAAATTTCCCAACCCCTCTCACAGGTATGATCTAGTACAAGGTAGGTCAAAAGGTCTCCAGCGTTAACAGTTCTCCTGAGACACCATCATTGTTGCAAATACATGCCAACAATGGTATCCCATTTGAACCTCAACTGGTCGTGGGTCTCATGATCGCAATCAACAAAACCTGACATTCTGTTGGCGTCATGACTATCCACTCTATCCTAGGTAGCCTAAGTATCACTCTGGCCTGGGTATTGGGCCTTTAACTTCAAATCAGTAATATCCCATCCCAACAGAACAGCATAATAATAATCATAATATATGAAAATAAAATGCAAGGCATAAAGAAATAAAGCAATAAAGCAATAAAACAGTAAAGCAATAAAGCAATAAATAAACACCCAAAGAAAGGAAAACAAACAAAAGCTAGGATCGACTAAGCCAGAATTCCCCAGCAGAGTCGCCAGCTGTCGCACGCTCGCGAAAATGTGAACAGAGTCGCCACCAATATATTTATCCCAAAGAGGGAAAGGAATATCAGAAAACCTGGAGTAAAGAAAGGATAAGAAAAGGTCTTGCGACCAAAGATCGGGTAAGAAGTCGGTTACGCGAGGGGAAGGTATTAGCATCCCTCACGTCTGTGGTACTCCACAGGATCCACTTATGTTTGTTCTATTCTAAGGGTGTATAAATCTAAAGCTTAATTACTAAGGGAATGCATGCAAATGAAAGAAAAAGAAACACGGGGAAAATAAGGTTTATAAATAGTTGTGCTCGCTTAGGCCCCGCGACCCAATGCCTACGTATCCTTTTCAGGAATTAGAGCGCCGTAGTTCGGCTCTTTAGTTTTTGTTTGTTTTTGTGTTTTTTAGTTGAACAGTTACATTCGCACTCCGCTGCTCGACCTCTGGAGTCTTAAGCTGGGAATGGAGCGGAAATAACGTGTCCGATTAAGGGAAAGAATGCCCTGAAGGCAAGAGAAAGAATGCCTCGGAGGCAAGAGAGAGAAGAGAGAAGATTGGTTTGTGTTTTTTAGATGTAATTCCATGATGAACAAAACCCAATACAAGGCTTCGCATCACTTCCTTACTTTGTTTAGGTCTGAGCCTTTATTAAGTATTTTAGATGTTTTTGATTGGTGATTTTTAAGGGAATTTACTTTGCGATTCGAATCACATGAAAATGTATAATGATCGAGAAGCAGATTAGGGAATGAATCCCACTCACTTCTATCCCATTATGTAATGTTCGAGAAACAGATTAGGGAATGAATCCCACTCATTTCTTTCCCATTAGTTAATGTTCGAGAAACAGATTAGGGAATGAATCCCACTCATTTCTCTCCCATTAAGTAGTGGCCGAGAAACAGATTAGGGAATGAATCCCACTCATTTCTATGCCATTAAGTGATTGAGAAACAGATTAGGGAATGAATCCCACTCATTTCTCTATCACTTTCTTAATGTGATTCGCATCTCTATTTGTTAATGTTTTAAAGTCGAAAAGAAAAGGGAAAGAAAAACTAGCCTAAAATGAATAACTAGCTTAAGTGTTATGAAGGGAACTTCTAAGTCCTAATGTTGTCATGGTCTCTACCTAAAGTTAGGAGTAAATGAACGAAATTACAAGCACAAGCAAAGATCAAAATTACAAGTAAAATTTACAAGTAAACAATGATACAAAATTAGTGCAAAAATGGCTAAAAGAATGACTTGAAATATGGTACAAAACATGGAAGCAAATGATGCAAAATATAGTACCAAAAGTGAATTAAAGGACTATTATTTTTATTGATTTTTATATGACAAAGAACAAGAATTCTAATCAAACCATAGAATTAAAATACAAGCCTAAACTAATATTTTTTAGTGATTATTTTCTATGTCAAAAACTAGTACTAAAGTCTAAAATTGATAGGAGGAAGTTAGTATTTTTATTACTAAAAAGTGACAAAAAAAATCTAATTAAACCCTAAATTGCTAATTGAAATAAAAGGAAACAGGGGGGTGCAATCTGAATACAGGGGTGCAAAATTGAATTGATGGTGCAGGGAGATAGAAAGCGCAGGGCCCAGAAGGTTGACCCATTGGTTATTCCAGACTATTGTCTTATTCAAATAAAATTCTGGTTAGTGTTCAATTAGCCCTAATTAATTGTAATTAAATTGGTTAATAACAAAATTAATTGAAAATGTAATAAAAGAGGAATTAGAGTTTTAGGGTTTTCCACTTGTGACCATTCAACTTAATCGTGAAACTCAGTTCTCACTCTCTTACACTCGGACGACGCCGGAGTGAGCCTCTCTCCTCCGTCATGATACCGCCTCCGGCCACCACCAAACCAAAACAGAAATATCATCTTCCTCACCTCTCTAATCCTCACTGATAAGACCTAAAACCTAAATTTTTCAGAATCGAATTGAGCGTGATATACGAAGTTTCAGAGAACAATTCGTTGGGGTTTTGAATCCACACAGCTTAGGCTATATTATAGTATCGAGAAATTGGAAAACGATGAAGGGGAAAGAGGTATTGAAGGCTTACCTGAAACGCAAAATAGCGAAGATCGTTGAAGGAAACCGGAGAGGGGATTCTGATTCTGGTACGTGCGAAATAAACGCAACGGATGAATGAGTTCTTCAGGTAATTCAATTTAATGCTTTAACTTTATCTTGCTTCTTCTTCTTCTTCGCTTCTTTTTCTGTGTGGTTTCTGCGTATTGAATCTTTTGCGTGTTCTTGCTGCGTGTTGTTATTGTTGTTGAAGATGACGATGCCCCTGGAGCGTGTCAAAGATTGAAGCTAGGGTGAATACGTGTTCTGTGGATTCGTGATTGAGGTGCAGAGTTGAGCGAAGATGATGATTGAACGAGATTGATTGAAGGTCATGAAGTGATGGAGGTGGATGATGGTTGCAGGTGAGGTTGGAGGTTATGATGTGTGAATGGCTGAAGATGATTGAAAAGATGGTGGAGGAGGATCAATGATGTGGTGGTTCTGTTGAGGGATGGAGATTGAGAGTGAAATAGGTGATAAACATGGTGAGGTCTGAAATGGAGAATGGAACAAGATGATGATGAATGAGGGGACTGGTGGAGAGTGAAAGGAAATGGGATTGAAGAATCGTGTGAAGTGATGAAGAGTGGCTGCGAAAGTGAAGTGAAAAAGATGATGAATGGTTGTGAAAGTGAAGTGAAGAAAATGATGAATGGTTCTGGAGGAGAATGAATCGAGAGACTCAAATGATGGAGCAAGCTCTGATTTTATAGAAGTTGAAGGTTAGTTCACATCTCTGATTTTCTGTTATATTTCAGCTAGGAGGTTTGTTATAAGGTAGTTAGGGATGTTTAGTTAATTACTAGGTTGTTAGAGGTGGTTAAATCAGTTAGAGAAATTAGGAAGAGATTAGCAATTGGTTAGGACAGTTAGGTTGGTTAGAAATCTGTTACAGGTAGTTATAGGTTATCAACTCTGAGAACTTACTGGTTTTTTTTTGTTTATTTGACTGATATGTGAACTGTTTTATGGTATATGCAGGGCTGCAGCTAGAACTTAAGGAATTTCTTTCTTCGGATTTCTTGTTGATAACTTGCTGCCCAATTCTGTTTTGAACTAAATATGGCTGCCGGCTATTACATGTTAGGCTCCATGGGCAAGATTTTGTGTTGAATTTTGGAACTGTTTGGGTGAGGATTCAGCACTGTTTTGAAAACATACTGATGCAACATCTTGTTCCTTTTGGTTTAATTTGCAGGGTTTGAACAGCAGAAGGAATGGTGTGATGAGGATGTGATGAACAACTCAAGGGGATTCATGGAGATCTTTAATGTGAAATTGTAATGAGGCACTGTTTCTTTTATGAAGCTATAATAGCATGAGATTGAACCTTTATGATGTAATGGACCCTTGTAATAATGAAGTTTTTTTGTACCGTATTGGTATGGATATAATAATTCTTTTGTAATAGATATGTATTGGATTTTTGGCATGGATCCTTGAATGAAGCTTCTTTATTATTTGGAATTCTTCTTGTTGTAATGTATGAACATTTGGGATCCTCTTTTTCTCGTAATGACTTAATAATAAGGGACCTAATATTTGACCTTGTAAGGAAATAAACCCTAATTCTTGTTCTTGATGAGTTTGGATAAAGAACACCCATGTAGCTTAGTAGAGAAGAAATAGATCGTGCCCATACTTCAAAACCCTACTTCCATGGTTCAATACTCAAAGAAGAACTAAGTGAATCAAGCTTGGATGAAGTAGAAGTCTCACTTTTGTTGATCTTTGATCCCAAGCTGTGTTCATTAATTGATGATGCATGATGTTAGATGACCTAATATGCGAATGATTATAAAGCAATAAGTCAGTTAGAAATAAAAATAGATGGGCAAATTTTTGGGTGCAACAATAATGGATCGAATCTTAATAACAAGTTGATGAAGGAGCTTTGTGAGTCCTTCAAGATCAAGCATCACAATTCTTATCCATACCGTCCAAAGATGAATGGCACTGTCGAAGCGGCTAACAAGAACATTAAGAAGATTGTGCAGAAGATGGTAGTGACCTACCGAGATTGGCACGAGATGTTGCCTTTTGCTTTGCATGGCTACCGCACTTCTGTACGTACATCGACTGGGGCAACTCCTTTCTCACTTGTTTATGGTATGGAAGCGGTAATACCAGTTGAAGTTGAGATTCCTTCCCTGAGGGTTATGAAAGACGTCGAGCTTGAAGAGTCAGAATGGGTACAGAATCGGATGGATCAGTTAAACCTCGTTGATGAGAAGCGTTTGGCAGCTATTGGTCATGGTCAGGTGTACCAAAAGAAGATGAGGAAAGCCTTTGACAAGCGGGTGCGACCCCAAAGCTACAAACAGGGTAACCTGGTACTCAAAAGAATCATTCTTCCTCAGGGCGATCCTCGAGGCAAGTGGACTCCGACGTATGAAGGCCCCTTTGTTGTGCAGAAAGTATTCTCTGGCGGTGCCATGATGCTTGCAGCGATAGATGGCGAGAACTTTCCGCACCCTGTGAACGCAGATGTAGTAAAAAAATATTTCGCAAGACCTGATAAGAAAAAAAGAAAAAAAATAAAAAAGAAGAAAAAAAGAAAAGAGAGAAAAAAGGGAAAATGAATCAGGCAAAAGAATGAAAAAGAAACAAATATACCCGCTAAGTTGAAAACCCGAAAGGGCGGCTTAGGGAAAAAAGGGTTAAAAGCGAACGACTACATCTCACATGCCACCTTGGCAATCACTTTTCATACATGCTTAGGGCTCCCGACCGAGGGATAAGCAAGACTCCGTGTTCTTGAGTTTGCACCTGGCAGCTCAAATCCCTAAAGCAATCTCTAATTCCAATCGTCGTGTTTAGGGCTCCCGACCAAGGGATAAGCAAGACTCCGTGTTCTTGAGTTTGCATCTGGCAGCTCAAATCCCTAAAAGGCACTCACAAACCCAGTCGCGTCCTCAAACTCTGTTGTGTTGTCATCAAATTGGGCAGTGATCAATCCTAATAAGTACGGTCTTCCAAAGCAAGGGGATGAGAACGTCAAGGTTATAAAAGTAATAGCGGGATCGAAATTAATGGATATCCGTTTCACGTTGCCATTTCTCTTGCGTTCGAAAATGTGTAGTTACCTCTTACTAGGAACTGCTTCTGAAAGGTGTTCGCTCTATTACGAGCATTCTGTTTGCAATTAATAAAGATCTTTTTTATCTTAAACAACTGTTTTCTTTTACTATTTTGTTTGCATAAAACGTCCTGAGTTTGTGTTAAACTTTGCATATGAAAACTGCATTGCTTTTGCAATACATGATTAGAAATGATAAAACCTTTATATTTACTTCGAAGTCTTGTGTAACCAGGATGGCAGGCCAAAGTGCCATATCCTAGGGCATTTTCATTTGTTTATTTCGCAGGTATGTCTTTGCAAGTGCATCGGATCGGCGCAGTGGCAGATCTAGCCAAATGAGATAGCCTCATTCCCCAGCTAAGCGCATCCTAATGAGAGATTCTCATCCCCCGGCTGAGTACATCCAGATGAGATTTTCTTTGTTCCAAGATTCTCATATCCTTAGCAAAGCACATCTCGATGCATTCCCCGTGCTTCTGAAGTCTTATTCCCTAGCGGAATGCCTTCTCACCAGTTGAGTCATGATTGGATGGTATTTGATTCCCCAGCAAGCACTTAATGAGGTCTCTTGCCCGAGTTCCTCGTTCTCCCCAGTAGAGTGTTTCTCTCCCCAAGAGATTGACCTGTTTTCCCCGAGAAAGTCATCTTATTCCCCAGTGGAGTTGTCTTAACAGAAGGTTCTTATGCTAAGTTCCTTATCCCCAGCGGATCTCTCATATCCCTAGAAGATCGCTGTGCAGAAGTATTCATCTTCCCCACTGAGTTTCTTTCCTCAGCAAAGATTCATTTGCATCCTCAACAAAAGTTGTTTCCTTCGAGGATTTCCCCAGCGGAATGCGTCCTACACAAGCAAGATGGTCACTCCCCATTAGAGTTGTCTTCGTGACTTGCTCTTATCTCTACATCCCCTGTATGTCGAGAATTTGCTTCTCCAATGAAGTTGCTAGGGTTTTTCCCCCAATCAGTTAAGTGGGATGTTCTTATCTTCAAGCAAGATTTGTTCTCCAAGCAGAGCTCGCGTCTAGATTTGATCATTTCCAGTAGATTTCTGATCCATCTTTGCAAGCTCACAGTTGTGACCCTTGGTCACTCATCTTGTCCTCTCCGCAGAGTTCCATATTCTCTCCAGGACTTTTTCAACAATTCAGTGCTCCTCCATTGTTTCCCTAAGCAGCGTCCAAATCATGCATCATCTGCATAGCATTCTCAAAAGCGTATAACGTTTTCCTTCTTGGGAATGTTATTTTGTAAACATTCACACATGCATCATGCATAAATCATATCATATTTGTTTATTTATGCAGGAAAGTTATCCAGATTCAAATGCTCCCCAGAGAGCAATATTCGCCTAGTCATTACAGGCGCTTATCCTGATGTTTTGAATATGAAGAGGATTGTTCTACTTATTTTCTGGCGCAGCTCATTTCAGTTCAAAGATATTCCTATTCCCGATGCCCTCAGATCGGCGGAAGATATTTTTTCCTATCCTGATATCCAGCTCAGTTGAAGGAACCGCCTCCGGATCTCTATCGATCTTCCGAAGGAGAAATCCCTCTGATGCATCAGATCAGTTGGAAATATCTACTCCCTGACGATTTAGTTCATTTAGAAGAAACTCGTTTGCCCAGTCCTGATACCTAACCATCAGTTGAAGACGATTTCTTTACCCGGCATACACAGTTCGGAAGAGATATCTGTTCCTATCCTAATATTCAGATTCAGATTAGTTGAAGGAACTGCCTCCAGATCTCTATAGATCTTCCGAAGGAGCAAGCCACTGATATCATCAGATCAGATGGAGATGTCTACCTGATCGACTTTGTCTTTCATATGAAGATTGTCCTACTTATTTTCTGGCATCATGTCCAGATCAGTTTAAAGGCATTCTTTCCCCGGCGTACAAAGTTCGGAAGAGATATTGTTCCTATCCTGATTTCTAGTTCAATTGAAGGAACCGCCTCCGGATCCCCGTGGTCTTATGAAGGAGCTAGCCGCTAATTCCCAGATTAGTAGGAATATCTACCTAATGATTTAATTGCATCAGAAGAGATGTCTGCCCAGATTCTCAGATCATGATTCCCAGATCAGAGATACCTATTACCTGTTGATGTCCTACTTAACCGATGTATCTCCCTCGATTCCCAGATCGACCTAAGACATCTATCCCGATGCAAGTTTGGAGACATCTGCTACGTCTGATGCTCAGATCAGTCGAGATGTTCCTTCTCTTGATAACCAGATCATTTGAAGTGTTTCCCCTGCCTGTGGGTGCCCGTTCCTTCTTATCACAAGTAGGAGCATATTTAATAATCCAGATCAATCGAAGTTTTTTCTCCCTTCCTGCGGGGTGGTACATTCCTTCTTATTGCAAGATGGAATCTTCTATTGATCAAGAGCGTAAATTTTCGAGTTCATTCAGGTATTCAATCTCCTTCCACCTCAACGGTTCGAAACTTTCGTTTCTCACTCGTCGGGTTCAAGAAGTTTGAATAGGGGCAGCTGTTGCACCCCAAAATTTGCCCTCTTTATTTGAGCTATAAGTTATTAACGACGTTTATTTCGTTGTTCAAAGGTGAAGAAAAATAATAAAGATTTTCTTGTGGTTCTAATGAAGTGCGAAGTGAAAAGTGGTTTAAGCAGTGTAATTAAGAGAAAATTCACAAGTCCTGTGGAGAAAGTAATATGAGCTGAATTCCTGTGGCGACCCGACCGTTTCGACGATATCTACGACTTTCGTGTTCGGCTCGGAAGCCAGTTCTTTGAGGAAAGTGGTCGAAATTGGAAAATTACTTGGATTATTATGAAGAAAAGAGTGCTGAACCTAAGGTTTTGGATCTCAGAAAATTCATATCTCCTAATCCGCTAGTCGGATTCGCTTGAAAATTTAACTGAAGCTCCGTACCATCATTTCCAAGATTTCATATGTTCGGACCGTTGGCTGATTGTGCACCGAAAATGCTCAGCATTTTGAAGAATGTCGTAATCTTTCGGTAAAAAGTGTGTTTTCGAGTATGTCGCGCCAAGTTTGAAAATTCATAACTTCTTCTATTTTTATCTTCTGAAGTCCATTCGGCGGCTTTCTCTCGGAAATTTCGTTAGCTTCGATTCTTCGTCACACACGCCTGTTCAGATTCTGAGCCGAAGATAGGGTTCTATCGAGTTCTTTGAGCGGTGCGAACAAAATTCTGCACAATCGCACCGGATGGATCGGCGTTTCTCGTCATTCAAACGGGCATATTTTCTTCATCGCTTATCGGATGTAGACGATTCTCGCGGCGACGAGTCACGAATTTGGTCATCTTCACAGTGGCATTGGTTTCATTCCGGAATTCAGAGCTGAACCAAGTTTCCTTAAAAACGAGCCAAAATAAGACGCACCGAGGGCAGTTTGGACATTTCGCTTTGACAGCATATAAACTTTTTGCTCTTCACAAATGAGGTGGGAACTCTCATAACTTCAACTTCACCCAAAAATTCATAAACACTTTCTCTCAATTCTCTCTCAATTCTCTTGAATCAAAACCACAAATTACATAAAACTTTCATCAAAACTCATCAATTTTCACCAAGATCAAGAACATGGATTGAAGAATCAAGATTCGAAGTTCGAATTTCTTCTCCTCTCCTCCTTGTAGTTTGCGCGCCCTCCCTCTCTCTTCGCTTTGATTTTTCTTTCGCGTTCGTGTCGCGCTCTTGTCGTGTTCGCGTTCGTGTCGTGTTTGTGTTCGCACTTCGGTTTAGATCTTCATCCGGTAAGCTTTCAGACCTTGAACTAAGTGCTTAATTGTTGATCGTTATGTGAATTCGAATCTAGATCTACCTCTTGTTCTTGATTAATGGATGATTGATGATAATTGATCGGTGAATTTGCTCATTTTTTGCTCGAATTAATAATGTTCATGTGAATCATGGTTAGATTTAATGTTCGTTGCATATAATTGATGCGCGTTGATGATGAATTCTGATGTTCGTGTTTGAATCCGTGATTCGTTGATGATTTTGTGTGCATAATTGTTGATGTTCATATATGTTGTTCGCGGCGTACTCAAAGTGTTTGTATAAATGCATGTGTTGCACTTTTGCTTGATATTTGTCTTGCGTGACGCGTCGCACTTAGCATATTTGTTGACATTTGGCTCATTTGATTTGTGGATTTGCGCATAACATGAAATTTGATGTTTGTATGCTTTGATCTCGAGTCGGCATGGTTTTGGATTGAGTGCGAATGGTTCTAAGGCTTCAAAAATGCACAAAATTCTATTTTCCTACGCCAGGAACCGGTTCGTCCCAGCCAGGAACCGGTTCCCACTCAATCCAAAATTGTTGTCTCCCTGGTTTTTGTACCAGGAACCGGTTCGTCCCAGCCAGGAACCAGTTCCTGCGTTGTTTTTTGCCTCTGGATTTTGTCCCAGGAACCGGGTTGTCCCTAGACAGGAACCGGTTCCCAGTTCCTTAAAATATGCATGCCTCTGTGTTTTAGTACCAGGAACCGGGTTGTCCCTAGGTGGGAACCGGTTCCCAGTTTGCTTTGTTTGCTTAGTCCTTGGTTTTTGTACCAGGAACCGGGTTGTCCTATGCAGGAACCGGTTCCTGTGTGTTATTTTTTGTGTTTTCTTTTCTAACTTCAATCCTTCGTATCTTTTTACTCGTAACTCCGATTTGCACGTTCTTTATATCATTGGAAAGCTTGCGAAACGTGCTATCTCATGAGATGATTGATATTGATTGATTATTAAGTTCTTCATGTTTGTTTTCCTTTGACATTTGTTGTTCATTACATGTGTACATTACTTGTTCGTTTCTTTTTTTTGCTTTATAGTAATAACGCAATTCCGATTGCGGTGTTTGTTATCTCTAACTTGTGTGTTAGTGTGCAAGGCATTTGGATGGTCACTGATTGACGCTTATTACTCGAGTGTTCGGCTTTACTTGCGGGACACGATTCTATTCACTTGTGTCGTGTTCTCATCTTGGAGACACGATCCTTCTGCTTTATATCTGCTTGTTTGGTTTGCTTGTTCCTCTTGCAGGATTATTGTGATTATGCTCGATGCGCATGTCGATCTTTGTGTGCTTTCATGGCTAATCGGTTTGCTGACTATTTGCTTTTCTCTGCTAGCTCGCTCGCGGGATCCTAGTTTCCTTGCTCTCTTCGCTTTAGTTTACGGATCATCATCCGTTTGGTATTGATTCCGTTTCATTTTATTTATCTCGCACTTTATCGCTTCTCGCATCATCCTTTAACATGAGAAGTAGGACCTAGACATGCATCTGGCCAAGTCCTCGAAAGAGGCTCTATTTTTGTTGGTGTGTTTACATTTGTGCTTTGCGGCAGGGAGTCACGGTGTGATAAGTCCTATATGACACTCCGTTAAGTCCATATGGAAGGCAGGCGGAAAGGGTTAGCAATCAACCCCCGCCTAGTCTCATCGAGTCTGTTCAGTATGCGCACGTTACGTGTGGCTCGCTTTTGAACCTGCACAAGATCTTGTTATCGAGTACATCAGTAAAAAGGGTTCATGCAATCGGACCCCCGCCTTTTCTTTAGCTCACGTTGATCGACGTTGACGCTCGGTGTGCGCACGCACCGTTTTCCTTTCAGATCCGTGACGGCTTGGTTGCTGAGAGGGACCCGTTCCTCTTGTCTTTGGCCCGATCATTTTTGCGAGGTCTAATGCTTGGTTGACTCGGGTGATTCGCTCCCATTGGCTATGGCGGGACCGCTTTTCTACCACTCGGCCAGTGCCATTGGTTTTGTTTTCTTCACGAGCGGAGCTCATTTGTGTGATATTATTGTTTGCTTTCGCTTTTCCCCCATAGGTTGTTAGCTTAGTTTAGACTTGTACCCTTTGTATGATAACATTAGGTAGCAAGCTTTCCCCCATTAGCTTAGGTTTTCCTCATGCATTCTTTAAAACACAAACCACACTCTTTGATTTTCTTTTCTTAAGAGCTTGTTATTTCCGCTCCATTCTCAAGCATAAGTCTCCAAAGGTCGAGCAGCGGAGTGCGAATGTAACTCGTTCACCTAAAAAACACAAAACAAACAGAAATTAGTTACCCGAGCTACGGTAGATCTGATTCTGCAAAACAGATATGTAGGCAGCAGGGTAGGGCCCGTGCGAGCACAATCCTTTATTTTCCCTACATTCTGCATTCATTTTAGTCCACATTAGCATACATTTGTTACACACCCATAGTTTTTGACACAGGCGTGGATACCATCGAGTACGATGGGCGCGAGGGGTGCTAACACCTTCCCCTTGCGTAACCGACTCCCTTACCCTTTTCTTTGGTCGTGAGACCGTTGTTTTGTTTTGTTTTGTGGTTTGCTGGCATTCCCTTCCTTTTCAGGATAAATATGTTAGTGGCGACTCTGTTAATTTTCGCGGTAGCGACAAGTTGGTGTCGTGTTAGTCATGCTCTGATAGTGTAATACTGGGGAACAATTTAGTTTAGAGTTTAACTACGTACTCTATTTCATGGTTTTCGGTTTTGTTTTGTTACTTTGGTTTTGGTGATTAGTAACTTTCCGCAGTGTTAAACTTGATATTGTATTCTGCCAAATAGTTTCTAATAATGCATGACAGATGACATATGTTTTGGTTTAAATTAATTGTGGCACCCTTGGTTGCATGTTTTTACTCTGATTATTTTAAATATTGCCGCGGATTTTAGAAGGGTGATACACCTACCCAATGACATCTTTATCTTAGAATCCCCCATCCAAGACATGAGAACCTCTGCTCACTCCTAACCATCGCAATGGATTTCCCATTAAGGGACAGTCACGTCATCGTCAAGGCGTTCGATGGATCTAGAAAGTCAGTTTTTGGAGAAGTAGATCTTCCCATAACTATTGGACCTCATACTTTCAAAATCACTTTCCAAGTTATGGATATCCAGGCAGCATACAGTTGTTTGCTAGGTCGCCCATGGATTCATGAGGCTGGGACAATTACTTCAACACTTCATCAGAAACTGAAGTTCATTCGAAATGACAAACTGGTAACCGTATGTGGAGAACAAGCTCTGATCGTTAGCAGTCTATCATCATTCTCCGACATAGAACCAAAAGAAGTTGTTGGAACTAAATTCCAAGCACTTTCCTTGGACAAGGAAAACGGTAAGAAGACACCAACGTCTATTTCTTCCTACAAAGATGCGATCCAAGTTGTAAAGGATGGCACTACCAGTGGTTGGGGGCACATTGAGATTCCTACTAACAACAAGAACAGAACAGGAGTTGGATTCTTTCCAACATCATCAAGGGCCACTCAAGGAATTGAGGTAGTCCTCCTAATTCAAGAAACTTTCCGCAGCGGAGGTTTTCTTCAACCTGTTCAACAAACAATCAACACCATCGGTATGGAAAATACCGATGAGAGTTTTGAAGAGGAATGTCTATCCTACCTTCAGAGATCAGGATACATCTCCCTAACAGAGTCTGATCCACCTTTCTGCTATCCAACTAGAGGATCTGGAAGTAAGACTCAACCAAGCAGTGACGAAGTTGTCAACAGCCTCGCCACCAGAAGTCATGTTTCATCAGAGGAAGTTCCTCCTATCCCCGAAGAAACCTGGGATACATTAGGAGAACCAAGCGGAAAATTCGACTACATGGTGAAATACTCCGCTCCTGAAAGTTCAAAAATCTCTCTTGAAATCATTGTTCCAACTGGATGGAATATTGATCATGAGTACTTTGCTCAGCCAAAAGAGATATTCAAGCCTTGCTATTCATCATCAGCATCTGGTGAAGTCATCATTCAGGATTATATCCCCAAGTCACCTTCCGAGGCTACAGACTTAGAGTACACATACCTAGTCAACACCATCTTGGGAGAAGAGCAAGATCAAAATACAGAAGAGGATGATCTCAAAAGTGTCTCCGACAACGAGTCTCTCCATTCAGAGGATTGGAAGTTTCCTCAAAAGAAAGTCCGACATACTCCACTTGGAAATGGGTATGCTCACACAGCTCAGTTTGCTGAAGAAGAAGAAGATCGTCTGAGTGTCACAAAGACAGTGGTTGGTAAATCAAGACCTACCACAGGCCAACTCAAGCCTAAAGTGCCAAATTACATAGTGAACAATGGGGTTCACCACTATTGGACGGCTGTTGATGTTTCGACTGTTATTCGCACTCCTAAGTAGGAACTTTCACTGTTATTTTGTCCTCTCACCTTAGCCCATGGTGAAGAGATGTTTCATAGGGCTTTGCATTTTACTATTTCTTAGGAAAATGTCCCTCTTTGCTTTGCCCAAAGCAATAGAGCTTTGTTTTATAGGGTCTTTGTTTCAAGAAGTGACTGTCGATAAATAAAAATGTCATTTTGTTCCTTCGTTAGTTTTTCCCTTTTCTTTTTTCGTAAATTGGTAATCCTAAAAGACACCCTTAAAAAACATCAAAACATTCCATTAACTGCATACACCGAGTCTTCCCTCGTTGTCTAAATTAAACTTATCACACATATGCAGATTAATCATAAAACACCCCGTTGAAACGTGCGATCACATGACTTCTCCAAGCTTTGGGTTTCCTGTATTCGAAGCAGAGGAAGAAGAAGATGAAGAAATATCAAAGGAAATTTCTCGGTTGCTTCAACAAAGGGAAGAGGCCATTCAGCCATACAATGAGCCTTTAGAGATCATTAACCTTGGTTCCGATGGAAACAGAAAAGAGGTTAAGATTGGAGCTTCGCTCAATTCATAAATCAGAGAGAGTTTGATACAACTGCTCAAAGAATTCTCAGATGTCTTCGCTTGGTCCTATCAGGATATGCCAGGGTTGGATACCAGTATAGTGGAACATCACTTACCATTGAAGCCAGAATGCCCTCCGGTCAAGCAAACATTGAGAAAAACTCATCCAGAGATGGCCATGAAAATCAAAGAGGAAGTTCAAAAGCAAATCAACGCTGGTTTCCTCATCACTTCAGAATACCCTCAGTGGTTAGCTAACATTGTTCCCGTTCCCAAGAAAGACGGAAAAGTCCGCGTATGTGTCGACTATAGAGATTTGAACAAAGCTAGCCCTAAGGATGACTTTCCTCTACCACATATTAACATGTTGGTTGACACTACAGCAAAATCCAACGTTTTCTCATTCATGGATGGATTTTCGGGATACAACCAAATCAAAATGGCACCTGAAGACATGGCGAAAACAACTTTCATCACCCCCTAGGGAACATTCTGCTACTGCGTTATGCCTTTTGGACTAAAGAACGCAGGGGCAACTTATCAAAGAGCCATGACTACACTTTTCCACGACATGAGGCATAAGGAAGTGGAAGTCTATGTGGACGACATGATTGCCAGATTAGAAAATGAGGAAGATCATATACATAATCTGACAAAGCTATTTCAATGCTTACGGAAGTTTCAGCTTCGCCTGAATCCCAACAAGTGTACCTTTGGTGTCTACTCAGGAAAACTCATTGGTTTCATCGTCAGCAAACGAGGAATTGAAGTAGATCCAGACAAAGTCAAGGAAATTCAAGAAATGCCTTCGCCCAGAACCGAGAAACAAGTTAGAGGATTTCTTGGACGTCTGAATTACATCTCGAGATTCATATATCTCATGACTGCAACTTGTGCTCCAATTTTCAAACTTCTACGGAAAAATCAAAGTTACGTCTGGACAAACGATTGACAGAAAGCATTCGACAGCATTAAGGAATATCTGCTCGAACCACCCATCTTATCTCCTCCAGTGGAAGGAAGACCTTTGATAATGTGCCCTTGGATAGCAAGACGAGACAAAAAGAAAAGAGCATGCCATCTACTACCTGAGAAAGAAGTTCACCGACTGTGAATCCTGCTATTCCATGTTCGAGAAAACCTTTTGTGCTTTGGCCTGGGCTGCCAAGCGACTCCGCCAATACATGATTCAACATACTACTTGGTTGATCTCCAAGATGGATCCAATCACGTACATCTTTGAAAAGCCTGCCTTGACCGGGAGAATTACCCGATGGCCGATGCTGTTATCAGAATTCGATATTGAGTATCACGCTCAGAAAACCGTGAAAGGAAGCATCCTAGCTGAGCACTTGGCTCACCATCCACTCAATGATCATGAATCAATCAAATTTGACTTTCCGAATGAGGACGTCATGTACCTCAAGATGAAAGATTACGACGAGCCACTACCAGACGAAAGACCTGAGATAGGATCCCAGTGGGGCTTAATCTTTGACGGAGCCGTCAATGCTTATGGACGAGGAATTGGGGCAATCATTGTTACCCCTCGAGGTACCCATATTCAATTTACCGCTAGATTAACTTTCAAATGCACAAACAATGAGGCCGAATATGAAGCTTGCATCATGGGTCTCGAAGAAGCCGTAGATCTAAGAATCAAACACTTAGATGTACACGGAGATTCTGCTTTGGTCATCAATCAAATCAAAGGAGAATGGGAAACACGCCAACCTGGGCTAATCCCTTACAAAGACTACGCGAGAAGATTGTTACCATTCTTCGACAGAGTGGATTTTCATCACATTCCTCGTGAAGAAAACAACTTGTTTGATGCATTGGCCACACTCTCTTTCATGATTAGGATAAACCATTGGAATGACATTCCTCAAATCGATATCATGCGCCTAGATAGGCTCGCTCATGTTTTCACAGAAGAAGCAATCATCGACGACAAACCGTGGTATCACGACGTCAAAAACTTTCTTCAAAGACAAGAGTACCCTCTCGGGGCATCAAAGAAAGATAGAAAAACTTTGAGAAAGTTAGCTGGCAGATTCTTCCTGAATGAAGATGTTCTGTACAAGAGAAATTTCGACATGGTTCTGCTCAGATGTGTTGACAAGAAAGAAGCAGAAACACTCATGAGAGAAATACATGAAGGTTCCTTTGGTACTCACACAAACGGACACACCATGACAAGGAAAATACTGAGAGCTGGATATTATTGGCTGATGATGGAGTCAGATTGCTACCGGTATGCAAAGAGGTGTCACAAATGTCAGATCTACGCCGATAGAATTCATGTGCCACCATCTCTTCTCAACATACTCTCTTCCCCGTGGCCTTTCTCCATGTGGGGAATCGACATGATCAGAATGATCGAGCCAAGAGCGTCCAACGGACATCGCTTCATCTTGGTAGCCATAGACTATTTCACCAAGTGGGTCGAAGCAGCTTCGTATGAAAACGTCACAATACAAGTAGTCGTCAGATTCATCAAGAATCACATCATCTGTCGCTACGACATTCTTAGCAAGATAATCACTGACAATGGGTCAAATTTGAATAACAAAATGATGAAGGAACTTTGTGAAGAATTCAAGATTGAACATCACAACTCGTCTCCTTACAGACCAAAGATGAATGGAGCTGTAGAAGCAGCTAACAAAAACATCAAGAAAATCATTCAGAAAATGGTCATCACTTACAAAGATTGGCATGAGATGCTCCCGTTTGCTCTTCATGGTTACCGTATGTCTGTACATACTTCAACTAGAGCAACTCCTTTCTCCCTTGTGTATGGCATGGAGGCTGTCCTACCCATAGAGGTCGAGATCCCATCAATGAGAGTCTTGATGGAGGCAAAATTAACAGAAGACGAGTGGTGTCAAAACAGATTCGATGAGTTGAACTTAATCGAAGAAAAGCGCATGACAGCTTTATGCCACAGACAGCTAAATTAACAAAGAATGAAGAAAGCTTTCGAAAAAATGGTTCGACCTCGCACAATCAAAGAAGACGACCTTGTGCTAAAAAAGATTCAATCTTTTCACACAAATTCTAGGGGCAAATGGACTCCCAATTATGACGGCCCATACATGGTCAAGAGAGCTTTCTCGGGAGGAGCCTTAATACTCACGACTATGGATGGAGAAGAATTCACCCGTCCGGTGAACGTTGACGCAGTCAATAAATACTTTGCCTAAATAAACAAAAAAAAAGCTCGCTAAGTTGAAAACTCACAAAGAGCGACTTGGGCAAAAAAGAGCGTCTCGGTGAATCGAAAACCCGAAAGGGCGATTCAGGCAAAAGTTAGAGACATAAAAATTAAAATATATATATATATATATAATCAATCCCGGTAGATTTAAAACCCGAAAGGGGTAATCTACACAAAAGTTAGGGATATATGGCAAGTAATTGTGTTCAAGACAAACTTGATCATCCAGAAAATCCATAGTGGAGTATTCATCATCAGTAGGTCATCTTCTACGGAGCACGAATACAGCGCAACTCAGAGTGGAAGGGAAAGATAACGGTCGTCACGTTTCAACGTAGCCCTTTTCCCAAAAATTACCAATTTACAACTTTGTAAATACTCCATGGAATCACGCCTTCGGCTGATTACCATTCCATAAATAACAATTTAAGCCTTGTGCCTTTTCTTTGCAATCGAGTCTTATTCAGTTTCTTAAAATGCATTTTTCAAGTTTTCAAAATAAAATGAAGTTACATGCAAAATAAACAAACGTTTTCGAAATAAAATGAAGTTACATGCAAAATAAAGGTGAAACTTCTTTCTAAAGTTTGCAAACAATAGGAAGAACGCCAGCAGTTGCTCCGAGAACGGTCGAGACTCCGGGAACAAATTTCCCCATGAGGTCACTTTGCAAACATCTCCCGATGACGGATCTTCACTTCAAATCATTTCACTCACTTCAAACAGCAGACAACCGACAACCCGGTATCCCCAACGGAGTGCAAACTACACTTTTCAAGAAGAAGACATCTTCTAATCAACAAAAATTCAAGTCAGACCACATGATTTCACATCCGCGAAAATTATATTCACATCCACTTTACATTTCATAATCATTATATCATTCATGCATGCTTCACACATCATATCATATGTCTGCACAATAAGCATAGTCTAGATAGGCTTTGATCATACTATTGCCTAAGTCTCATATACTTCAATTCGGGAATTTCCCGAGCGAGAGATTCTTCCTACAGCAGACAAGTGTCAATCTTGTCAAAGAATTTTCATTCAAAATCATCGAATCCCCGGCGGGGGTTTCCACGCAATTCTTTCAAGTCCCCGGCAGGGGTTACCATGCAGTTCATCATAGTTCCCCGGCGTGGGTTACCACGCAATTCTTCACAAGTCCCCGGCGGGGGTTACCACATAATTATTTCAAGTCCCCATCGAGGGTTACACGCAATCCACCAGAAACAAACTGCAGTCCAAGTCAAGACAGTTTGTTTTTAAGACGACACCTTCATCATGATTAGCAATCAACAGATTTCCTCAGCTGAGTCGTCTGACCACTTACAAGTTGATCAACTCACCTCTTACACGCCTCCCTAGAGAGAATCCGTGTACATCAAACAAAAGGCAATCTCGATTGAGAAGTTTGTTTGATCTCAGAATCCACGCATCGCCAACCGAGCGGATAAGTGATACCCCCAACAGTATTGTGATATTCGTGGATTATTTCCTCAACGGATCTCTTGCTAAGTTAATGAACCGCAAACTTCCAGGAAGACGGTTCGTATACCGGGTAATTCCCCTCAGAGTAGATAAATGGCAGTTTTCCTCCGAAGACAGTTCGTTTACCTAATCAAGAGTCCCTTGTCAGAGTCGACAAATGGCGTTCTTCTTCAAGAAGATAGTTTGTTCACTCTTAAGTTTCCCCTGCAACTTGCCAAAGGGAAGTTTTCTTTCAAAGGACGGTTCATACATCAGAATTTCCCTCAGCAGGTTGACAAATGGCATTCTTCCTCAAGAAGATAGTTTGTTTACTTTTGGAAATCCCCATCAAGTCAGCAAATTACGATCTCCCTCAAGGAGATAGTTTGTTCACTTTTATTGTTACTCCCGAGCAAAGTCGACAAATGGCTTTCTTCCTCAAAAAGATAGTTTGGTCACTTTTGGGATTCCCCAGCCAAGATTCTCCAGCAGATCGATAAATGGCAATCTTCTTCAAGGGGATAGTTTGTCCACTTTCGGATTTCCCCACGGAGTTGACAAATGGCAGTCTTCCTCTAGAAGATAGTTTGTTCACCTCTAAGAATTCCCCGACGAGGCAACAAATGGCAGTCTTCTTTAAGAAGATAGTTTGTTTCGCTTAAGGATTCCTCTGTTAGAGTCAGCAGATGGCAGTTTTCTTCAAGAAAACAGTTTGTTTACCCTTTATATTCCCCGCAAAGTCGACAAATGGCAGTTTTCCTTAAGAAGACAATTTGTTCACTTTTTGTTCCCCTAGCAGATGGCAAATGGAAGTCCTTCTTCAGAAAGACAGTTTGTCTACTTCCAGGGTGATTATCCCCAAAGAGTTGACAAATGGCAGTTTTTCCCCTGGAAAGCAGTTTGTTAACTCCCCAGCACACATTGATGAATGGCAGTTTTCTTCCTGAAGACAGTTCATCCACTTTCAAACAAAGTCATTAGCTCCTCAAAAGGATGCACGATCATATGGCATTCCTTCGAAGACATTACATTGAAGGAAAGTATGATAAAGTTTCTTATTAACCATCAAATGGCATCTCTCCAACAAACACTGGTGAGAAGTTTGATGAGGAAACAAACCCTTGGAGATTTTCTCTTTATCTGAGATATCATCCAAAATTATAACTGAGACCAGTTTCGCGATCGGACATCCGAAATGAGGGGAGGTTATTGCTACAACTGAGACTAGTTTCGCGATCAGACATCCGAAACGAGGGGAGGTTATCACTACAACTGAGACCAGTTTCGCGATCAGGCATCCGAAGCAAGGGGGGGTTGTTTACCTTTTTCTAAGTATCAACACTTAGTCAAAGAAGATGGATCACGCATTCTACATTGCCATCCATTCACCAGCGTTCAGATAACACAATACTACAGGAGTTTGGCTCCCTATCCCCCGCCGAGTGCGACAACGGGGTCAAGTAATGCACGAGCATTTCATCATCGTTGCAACATCTCAGGAACGCCCAAAATTCGGGCATTCTTTGGTATTTAAGTCTCTTTCACTCAGAAGAGATCAAGATGTCAATCTTTCTCCCTCCAAATGAATGAAACTTAAATAAGGGCATCTGTCATACCCTAATTTTGACCCCCCCTGAGATGTCACACTTCCAGACATTTTATCAACTCAAGACAAGTACCTAGAGCAGTCACATGTTTACCTGGTACTTAATCGAGGGTGTTCAAGAACAAAGAAGCTCGGGCAAAGGATCAATCAATAAGAAAATGACCTCTAATACAATCATGGGACTCAAGTGATTCATTTATCCACCTATGTTGATTAGACACCAGTCATCAGGACTCAGATTTGCTCAGGTCACCAGGTTAGGGTTTTGAGCCCATCAAGGAGTGAAATCAGATACCACATCTGGGAAACCCTAAAAAGCTCCAGGGAATCACTCAAAAGGCTCAACCATCTTCAAATGATCCCTATGAAAATATACAATGGGAATTGTACTTCAATTCAAGATCCACAGTAATCAGTTTCACTTAGCTTACAATTAGGGTTTTTGACCTAATTCACCTGGACAGTTGACTTTTAATCAGGACATGGCTCCACAACTCAAAACATGGCTCAAGAACTTCTATTACCTCAATATAATCCATTCATACCATTCATTTGAGGAGGAGAGCTTGATTCATCACAAAAGTCCAAGATTTCACTTCATCTGGAAAATGTCAACTATACAAGATCACCTTTGACTTTTAGGGTTTTGGGTCAAACCATGACTTTTAAGGATCAATATCATCAATATATGATTATTGAAGTCATTTTACCAAGAAAAATCAAGAAAATCAATCAAGAATCAAAAAGTCAAAGATTGACTTTTCATACTTAGAAATTTTTCTAAGTGTTTAAAGGTCTTTTTTTCAAAACTTTGGAAGGAAATATCTCAAAATTTCAAGTACAAACTGAAAAAAACTTCCAACATGAAATTTGTAGATTTTAATCCAATGAACAACTTTGTCACATATGATTTTTTTGCTAAAAATCAACCATTGAAGAGATATGTGTAACACCCCGTTAATTCTTGTTTATTAATTTAATTATTATTTTTAATTAAATTATTAGAATTAATAATTTTTGGGAATTATTTGGAAAATGATGAAATATTGGCATTGGGCCTAGAGTGGTGGTTAGCAGTAGGGGGGTGTTAACTAAGCAAGCCTAATAAGATATTTTATTTTATTTTTATAAAATAAAGAAAATTGGGAAAAGAGAAGGCAGAAGCAGAAGAGACATACTCTGAGAAAGGAAGAACACGTGAAAGAGAGAAGAGCCAAAGGAGAAGAAGACCTTCGAAGATTCGACTCTGAGGTAAGGGGGGATTCTTCGGGTTAGTGATCCTGATGCGATTGTAGGTAGTAGGATTGATTAGAGTTGCCGTTAATTCAATCGTACGTGTCGGGTTTGGGAATTTAGTTAGGTTTTGATGAATTTGTATGAATTACATGATTCTGTTAATACTCATGACATATGTTGTTAATACTAGTATAAAACTTGTCTGAAATATGTGATGATGTGAAAATTGATGGTATTTGTGTGCTATGTTCGTATGTACTTGAAATTCGGGAAATGGGATAGGGTAAATGCTGTCAAAATGGTGAATTTGGCTGTGCAGGTACGTAGGAACCGGTTCCCATGTGGGACGAACCGGTTCCCCCTTATAAAAACAGAGAGGTGTGGATTCTGGGTTGCTGGGAACCGGTTCCCAGATAGGGACAACCCGGTTCCCCATAGTAAAAATCAGAGGCGTGTTTTGGGAAGCAGCCAAGAACCGGTTCCCACGTAGGGACGACCCGGGTTCTGCTGCATTTTTTCGAAAAAATGTTTTATCTTTAAAATCCCATAACTTTTGATCCGAGTATCCGATTTATGCGCCGTTTTGAGCATTGCGAAGCTGAGTTAATGGCCTATACGATGAATAGGTGGTATGGACGTAAAGTCCAAGTTGTTTATTTTTGATTATATTATTTATTGGGTGATGACTTTCGTGTATGCGTGTGATATGTTTGTATGAATGCTAAGAATATATACATGCTTATTGGTGATGATTTGGTGATGATAACGAGACGATGTGTTACATCGGATTGGTGATGTTGTAAGCATGTTATATGTTGCATTCATTGGCATACATTTTTGGTGATGGATCCCGGTGATGAAATGAATCAAAATGGTGGGCATAATTCCCATTGTGTGGATTTTGTGCTGGTTAAACTGTATCTCGGTGATGAAAAAGATCAGTTGGATGGGTGTATCCCATGTATGGTACCACATGCATTAGTGTCAGTCCATTCATTGCATTATATTCTGATATAACTGAATGATTATCTAGTGTGTTAGAAGATGCTTATGTACTGATGCTTGCTTGTTGTAATAAATTCCGATTATATGTATGCTTGAGTGTATGACAATTTCTATGAGATTTTATTGCCTATGACTGTATAATGTTTATTAATTCGAACGAAACTCACCGTTACTTTGATGATTTCAGATTAAGGATGTAGCGGCGTCTTGATTGGGTGAAGATAGCTTGTAGGCTAGCCCGTAGTTCGTGTCGAGTCATGCTCTGATTGTAACACTGGGATCGATTAGTCTTAGCGTTACTTGAGATACTTTGTTGCTATTTTGATTATGGATTATGTATTGTTGATCTGTTTGGATATGTTCCTAACATTGTTTAAAATAAGTTTCCGCTGTGATGAACACATGTTTGAAGTTTGGTTTAATCTTAATAAAGCATGACAAACGACATTGGTATTTTTTATTCATTTTAATAATTGTAGCATCCTTGATGTGTTATTACTCTGATTATATTATATTTTCCGCGGGGGTTTAGAAGGGTGTTACAATAGTGGTATCAGAGCCTGGTTGGCCGTTAGAGTCAGAGTCTTAGTGTCAGTATTCCCTTGTATGTGACTAGTGTAAGGTAAACACTGTCCATACTTTTATTCTGATGAGCTTGTTTTGTGATTTAGCAGAACAATGGCTGGAAGAGGTGGGAGGAATGATGACGCTATTGCAGAGGCTCTGGGCATGATCGCTGGTGTACTGGGAGGAAATGCTAATGGAGCTGTGGTTGGTGCCGACAGACAATTGAACAGCTTTCAGAGGATCAACCCTCCACTGTTCAATGGCACCCATGACCCTGATGGTGCTCAGAAATGGTTGAAGGAGATCGAGAGGATCTTCCGAGTGATCGATTGTGCGGAAAATCTGAAGGTGAGGTACGGTACTCACATGCTATCAGAAGAAGCTGATGACTGGTGGGTTACTACTAAGACTGAATTGGATTCAGATGGGATTGCAATCACTTGGGCCATATTCAAGAGAGAATTTCTGAGGAAGTACTTTCCTGAAGATGTGCGGGGAAGGAAGGAAATTGAGTTCTTGGAGCTGACACAGGGTAGTATGACAGTGCCAGAATATGCTTCCAAATTTGTGGAATTGGCTAAGTACTACACACACTACACCAACGATGCAGCTGGGGAATTCTCTAAGTGTATCAAGTTTGAGAATGGTCTTCGTGATGAGATCAAATAGGGCATCAGGTATCAAAGGATTCGCCGATTTGCTGATTTAGTAGACTGTAGCAGGATTTTTGAAGAAGATAGTATCAAGCTGAAATCATCTCACTCTCGCGAGTTAGTTGATAAGAAGGGTAAGAAGCCTATGGACAGAGGTAAACCATATGGTAGAGGAAACCCAAGAGCTGGTGATTGGAAAAGGCCTAGTGGGGGAGATTCTGGTGCTCCCTTTAGGTGCTTCAACTGTGGTGAAACTGGATATAAGAGGAATGAGTGCAAGAAAGAAGAGAAGAAGTGCTTCAAATGTGGCAGAGTAGGCCATGTTGCTCCCGACTGTAGAATGAGAACTGTGACTTGCTATAACTGTGGCGAAGAGGGTCATATCAGTACACAGTGCACCAAACCAAAGAAGAACCAATCTGGAGGAAAAGTCTTTGCTTTGTCCGGATCAAAAACCACTTCAGAGGATAGACTGATTAAAGGTACGTGTTTCATACAGGACACACCTTTAATTACGATTATTGATACTGGTGCAACTCACTCTTTTATTTCATTGGGTTGTGCTAAGAGGATAAATTTAGAGATATCAAAGATTAATGGAAGTATGGTTATTGACACTCCAGCATCGGGTTCAGTGACCACTTCATCTGCATCTTTGAACTGTCCTATTGATATATTTGGTAGGAAGTTTGGAATGGACTTGGTGTGCCTTCCACTTGAACAACTTGACATTATTCTGGGGATGAACTGGTTGCAATTTAACCGAGTTCATATCAATTGTTTTACGAAGACAATCATCTTTCCTGAAGAGATGAGTATCGAAGAGTTGGCAATGACTGCAAGACAAGTGGGTGAAGCGATTCAAGACGGGGCAGCCGTGTTTATGCTTTTTTTGTCGATGGAAATGAAAGGAGGAGTAGTGAGTAATGAATTACCAGTGGTAAGAGAATTTCCAGAAGTTTTTCCTGAAGATGTTAGAGAGCTACCACCTGAACGGGAAGTAGAGTTTGCCATTGAGTTAGTTCCTGGAACCAGTCTTGTATCGATGGCACCTTATAGAATGTCAGCATCTGAGTTGACCGAATTGAAGAGTCAATTAGAAGAATTGTTGGAGAAGGAATTCATTCGTCCCAGTGTATCACCGTGGGGTGCACCGGTGTTATTGGTAAAGAAGAAGGAAGGATCTATGAGGTTGTGTGTGGACTACAGACAGCTGAATAAAGTTACTATCAAGAATCGTTATCCATTGCCGAGGATTGATGATTTGATGGATCAGTTGGTCGGAGCTAGTATATTCAGTAAAATTGATTTGAGGTCTGGGTATCATCAGATTCGTGTGAAGACGGACGATATTCAGAAGACTGCGTTCAGAACGAGGTATGGTCATTATGAATACACCGTGATGCCGTTTGGAGTTACTAACGCACCTGGTGTTTTCATGGAATACATGAATAGGATTTTTCATCCTTATCTTGATAAATTCGTCGTGGTATTCATTGACGACATTCTGATATATTCCAAAAGTGAAGAAGAACATGCAGAGCATCTCAGAATTATGTTGGGAGTGTTGAAAGAGAAGAAGCTTTATGCTAAGCTGTCGATATGTGATTTCTGGTTAAAGGAAGTGAGTTTTCTTGGCCATGTAATTTCTAAGAACGGTATTGCCGTAGATCCAGCAAAGGTAGAAGCTGTGTCTCAGTGGGAAGCTCCGAAGTCCGTGACAGAAATTCGTAGCTTTCTGGGTCTTGCAGGTTACTATCGGAAGTTCATAGAAGGATTTTCAAAGTTAGCTCTACCTTTGACGAAGTTGACTAGGAAGGGTCAAGCGTTCGTTTGGGACTCGAAGTGCGAAGAAGGATTCCAAGAATTAAAGAAGAGGCTGACTAGTGCTCCTATTTTAATTTTGCCGAATCCGGCAGAATCTTTTGTTGTGTATTGTGACGCTTCATTGATGGGACTTGGAGGGGTACTAATGCAGAACAAACAGGTAGTCGCTTATGCGTCGAGACAACTTAAAGTGCATGAGAAGAATTACCCGACTCATGACTTAGAGTTGGCAGCAGTGGTGTTTGTGTTGAAATTATGGAGGCATTTCCTTTATGGTTCACGGTTCGACGTGTTTAGTGATCATAAGAGTCTGAAGTACCTATTCGACCAGAAGGAGCTTAATATGAGACAGAGGAGGTGGTTAGAGTTCCTTAAAGATTATGATTTTGAGCTGAATTATCATCTAGGTAAGGCGAATGTCGTTGCTGACGCTTTGAGCAGGAAGTCCTTGCATATGTCTATGTTGATGGTCCGGGAACTAGATTTGATTGAGCAATTTTGGGATTTAAGTTTGGTATGTGAAGGCACTTCGAATAGCATCAAACTAGGTATGCTAAAGCTGACAAATGGAATTCTTGATGAGATCTGAGAAAGGCAAAAAGAGGATGTGGGAATAATTGACAAATTAACTTTGATTAACCAAGGAAAAGGAGGTGAATTCAGGATTGATGAGAATGGCATAATGAGATTTGGCGACCGTGTTTGTGTCTCTGACGTTACTGAACTGAAGAAGAGTATCTTAGAAGAAGGACATCGTAGTGGATTGAGTATTCACCCTGGTGCTACTATGATGTACCATGATTTGAAGAAGTTATTCTGGTGGCCTGGAATGAAAAAGGAAATAGCTGAATTTGTTTATTCTTGTTTGACTTGTCTGAAGTCAAAGATCGAACATCAGAAGCCGTATGGAACTATGCAGCCTTTATTTATTCCTGAATGGAAGTGGGATAGGATATCCATGGACTTTGTATCTGGATTGCCAAGAACAGCTAAGAACTATGAAGCCATTTGGGTTATTGTGGATAGACTGACGAAGTCTGCTCACTTCATACCGATGAGAATGGATTATTCTATGGAAAGGTTGGCACAGTTGTACATTGAGAAAATAGTAAGTTTGCATGGTATTCCTTCGAGCATAGTATCAGATAGAGATCCAAGATTTACATCCAGATTTTGGGAAGGGATACAGAAGGCCTTGGGTACTAAATTGAGATTGAGTTCTGCTTATCATCCGCAGACTGATGGTCAAACTGAAAGAACGATTCAATCATTGGAAGATCTATTGCGTGCTTGTGTATTGGAAAAGGTGGTGCGTGGGATAGTTATTTGCCGTTGATTGAGTTTACCTACAACAACAGTTACCATTCGAGTATTGGTATGGCTCCATTTGAAGCTTTGTATGGTAGGAGGTGTAGGACACCACTGTGTTGGTATGAATCTGGTGAAAGTGCAGTGATTGAACCAGAAATTGTCCAAGAGACGACGGAAAAGATTAAGATGATTCAGGAGAAGATGAAAAATTCTCAAAGTCGTCAGAAGAGCTATCATGATAAGAGGCGGAGAACACTTGAATTTCAAGAGGGAGATCATGTGTTTCTGAGAGTAACTCCTACGACGGGTGTTGGTCGAGCACTAAAGTCAAAGAAGTTGACGCCGCGTTTCATTGGTCCGTTTCAGATTACGGAAAGAGTAGGAGAGGTGGCTTATCGTATTGCTTTACCAACAACACTTGCAAACCTACATGACGTATTCCATGTATCTCAATTGAGGAAATATATTGCGGATCCGTCTCATGTGATCCAAGTAGATGATGTGTAGGTGAGGGATAATATGACAGTTGAGGCTTTGCCTATGAGGATTGAGGATCGGAAGATAAAACAACTGCGTGGTAAAGAAATAGCTTTGGTCCGAGTGGCTTGGGAAGGAGCCGCAGGTGGGAATGTTACCTGGGAACTGGAGAGTCAGATGAAGGACGCTTATCCCGAACTCTTCGTTTGAGGTATGTTTTCGAGGACGAAAACTCTTTTAGTGGGGGAGAGTTGTAACACCCCGTTAATTCTTGTTTATTAATTTAATTATTATTTTTAATTAAATTATTAGAATTAAAAATTTTTGGGAATTATTTGGAAAATGATGAAATATTGGCATTGGGCCTAGAGTGGTGGTTAGCAGTAAGGGGGGGTGTTAACTAAGCAAGCCTAATAAGATATTTTATTTTATTTTTATAAAATAAAGGAAATTGGGAAAAGAGAAGGCAGAAGCAGAAGAGACAGACTCTGAGAAAGGAAGAACACGTGAAAGAGAGAAGAGCCAAAGGAGAAGAAGACCTTCGAAGATTCGACTCTGAGGTAAGGGGGGATTCTTCGGGTTAGTGATCCTTATGCGATTGTAGGTAGTAGGATTGATTAGAGTTGCCATTAATTCAATCGTACGTGTCGGGTTTGGGAATTTAGTTAGGTTTTGATGAATTTGTATGAATTACATGATTCTGTTAATACTCATGACATATGCTGTTAATACTAGTATAAAACTTGTCTGAAATATGTGATGATGTGAAAATTGATGGTATTTGTGTGCTATGTTCGTATGTACTTGAAATTGGGGAAATGGGATAGGGTAAATGCTGTCAAAATGGTGAATTTGGCTGTGCAGGTACGTAGGAACCGGTTCCCATGTGGGACGAACCGGTTCCCCCTTATAAAAACAGAGAGGTGTGGATTCTGGGTTGTTGGGAACCGGTTCCCAGATAGGGACAACCCGGTTCCCCATAGTAAAAATCAAAGGCGTGTTTTGGGAAGCAGCCAAGAACCGGTACCCACGTAGGGACGACCCGGGTTCTGCTGCATTTTTTCTAAAAAATGTTTTATCTTTAAAATCCCATAACTTTTGATCCGAGTATCCGATTTATGCGTCGTTTTGAGCATTGTGAAGCTGAGTTAATGGCCTATACGATGAATAGGTGGTATGGATGTAAAGTCCAAGTTGTTTATTTGTGATTATATTATTTATTGTGTGATGACTTTCGTGTATGCGTGTGATATGCTTGTATGAATGCTAAGAATATATACATGCTTATTGGTGATGATTTGGTGATGATAATGAGACGATGTGTTACATCGGATTGGTGATGTTGTAAGCATGTTATATGTTGCATTCATTGGCATACATTTTTGGTGATGGATCCCGGTGATGAAATGGATCAAAATGGTGGGCATAATTCCCATTGTGTGGAATTTGTGCTGGTTAAACTGTATCTCGGTGATGAAAAAGATCAGTTGGATGGGTGTATCCCATGTATGGTACCACATGCATTAGCGTCAGTCCATTCATTGCATTATATTCTTATATAACTGAATGATTATCTAGTGTGTTAGAAGATGCTTATGTACTGATGCTTGCTTGTTGTAATAAATTCCGATTATATGTATGCTTGAGTGTATGACAATTTCTATGAGATTTTATTGCCTATGACTGTATAATGTTTATTAATTTCAATGAAACTCACCCTTACTTTGATGATTTCAGATTAAGGATGTAGCGGCGTCTTGATTGGGTGAAGATAGCTTGTAGGCTAGCCCGTAGTTCGTGTCGAGTCATGCTCTGATTGTAACACTGGGATCGATTAGTCTTAGCGTTACTTGAGATACTTTGTTGCTATTTTGATTATGGATTATGTATTGTTGATCTGTTTGGATATGTTCCTAACATTGTTTAAAATAAGTTTCCGCTGTGATGAACACATGTTTGAAGTTTGGTTTAATCTTAATAAAGCATGACAAACGACATTGGTATTTTTTATTCATTTTAATAATTGTAGCATCCTTGATGTGTTATTACTCTGGTTATATTATATTTTCCGCGGGGGTTTAGAAGGGTGTTACAATATGGAGCTTCAAAGTGACTGCCTTCATGAAACTAGCAAAGAAACCCTAATTTTCTTCAAACTTTATGGGACTTTTTCACTAATTTCCTTAAAGATTTTGGACAAACACCAAACTAATGAGTTGAAGTACATGTCAAGGGCTTTCCAAATTATGTTCAACCATCTTCAAATTCATTATGAGCTAAGAGATATGATAAATCAAAGTAGGTTATTTGAAGTGAAATTATAGGTCATGTCCAAATTTGAATTTTTGCAAATTTTGTACCAAAGCCTCTACCAATTGATGCATCCTCATCCATGAGATATCAGAAGAGATTTGAAGGAACCAAATGCATTATTTCATCATTTTTGGCCAAGTTACAAGAATTCAATGGCATGTGATTAAGTAATCATTACAAAATTGGAATCTTGATGAATCGCCAAAGAATCTTCTCCTAAGCCAATTAGAGTTCACTTCTGCAACAAAATTGTCCCCTAAGATCACACAAGATTGTGGCTAGGGGATTGATCAAGTGGAATCAAAATTGCCATCATTGCATTTTGGATATTTTTGAAATTCCTTCATAACCAAGAAACCAAGTTAACCTCATTAAGCAAAGCTCACTCTCCCTAATTTGTTCTGAACCTTCTGCTTATAAATAGAAGAGCATGCCTCAGTAATTAAACACAGCAAAGCAACAGAAATCTTGCTTTCTCCTTCTCTTCCTCATACTTAAGTTTTTCAAAGGTCCTTTGGCAAGAATACTCGGATTCTTCAAACCAAAGCTCTTCCTTTAAAAATAAGTATTCAAACACATCAAAGGAGGTATTTAGAAGTGATCCAAACACCTGGAACACATCAAAGGAGGTACGTGGAGGATCATCATCTTAACCTCTCACTTAGAGCCATATCAGTTGAGGTCGAGCAAGAAGTTCTGGAGAGTTCTAACTCAAGCTAAGCATCTCAACACCTTTCTGGAGGATCATTGAAGCTATCTAGATCACTGCAGCAGTTCTAACACACTTTGATCAAAGCTCGATCTCCATTTTTGAGGTAAGCTTCATGAGCTTCAAACTCTATAATTCATGCATGATGAATGAAAAATGAAGTTACCAGTTGGTTTCTGCACCTATGAGGATCATTAACCCTCAATCAATTGCATCATATCATACATATATGTCATTTCATATTAAATTCCAGTTTTAGGGTTCTTAGTGTTCATGCTTGCGAATTTTAAGTTACACTAAAAATAAATAAAATTAAAGGATACCATCATGATCCTTGTCCAAAAACGAGCAAAATCCATGTTTACATCTTTGGATTTGGTTGAGAATTGAGGGAGATAGGATTTCTGGAAATTTGAAACCGTGAGGTTGAAAATGAGGATGCTTGGCGCATTTTTTTTTGAATTTCAGAGGCAAGTTTAAAATATAATTAGTTAGAAGCGTGTTTTGAACGACTAAAATGTTCAGCTCACTTGGTTACATGCACTTCCCACTCTCTCTTGCCACAAGTTCCTGGGTTCGATCCCCCCCTCAAACCTTTTTATTTCATTTTTCAAAATAAACCTTGGTTTTGACATATAACCAAACAAAACCCCTCTTTAGTCACACTGAGCGTGTGGCTCAATTGGCTATGTTTTGTGTGATGGCCATGGGGACGTGAGTTCAAGCCCTTTGGGAGACAAAATCATCTTTTTTATCACTTTTCCCATTCAATTTCTTTACAACTTTAACCATTTGGTTCACACTTCAAACTAAACCATTTTCACTTGATTTTTCACACACTCTTCATTTAATATATCTATTTTATGAACAAACCAAAAAAATCACAAAAATATTATTTATTTGATATATTTTTATTAGGATTAAAATAACATATTTTTAAGTATTTTAAATATCATTTTCACTTGATTTTCAAAACCTAATGTCTTGAAAATATATTTTTGTGATAAAACCCTAATCATTTAGGTCTTAATTAGGTATAGGCTTTGTATTTACCATAATTGAGTTGGATTTTGTCAATTTTCAAATTGTTTTCAAACTTCGATTAAACAGATGATCAAGGTTTTCAGACAACAAAACCTTGTATCATTTCAAATCTCTTCAACTGTTTTTCATAAACAGTAAATCAATTTCAATGGGCCTCTAATAGAGTGTAAGACCCAACACCTTTTTCTTTTCATAGTTTGTTTTTCAAAACTGTATTTCTTTACAAAATCTTCTCATCTGTTTTCAAAAACATTCTTCTGGTATTTTTGAAGGGCATTATTCCTGGTGAAACTCTTCAGATACCTATGTAACCTAGTGTCCATCTTCACTTCTTCTGTTTTCAAAACATAAACCTTCAACTGTTTTCAATGAACATTAAACTGTTCACAATCAAACAATTCAACTGTTACCAATAAACAACCAAGCTGATGGTAAGGCTTTGTACACACATCTTTCAAAGGTCTCCTCTTCATCCAAGTTAGGCTTTATAGCTTTCAATTTACAAGCTTTCATTTAAATTACAGTCAAATATATACTGTATATATATTGCTTAGAACCCCGTCCGAGGACAACCTTAGGACAAATAAACTATATATATTATAGGACAATGGCCTGGGATGGAGAATGTCTTCCCGGTGAAGGCTCTTTCCTAATTAGATTTCCTTAGTCAAACCTCAAGATGAATTATTCCCGGTGAAACATCTTGAAAAAAGCCTTAGAATAAAAATAGGGCACATCCACCCAAGAGGAATTATTCCCAGTGAAACCTCTTACCCATTTGCTTAGAGACAAAATAAGTTCAAAACCAACATAGCTTTCTCTTGTGCTATAACAAGGACCCTTGATGAACCTCGATTAGCCTTCTCTTGGGCTTACAATACAAGGACCCACAGACTTCTTAAAAGCATACTCACAACTTTCTCTTGAGCTTGTATACAAGGACCCATCAGGTTTCTTATAAACATAGGAACAGGTCTTTAGTCACCTTTTAGCCTACCCTGGTGAGATTCTTCTATTCTTCAAACTAGACTTTAAACAAGCTAAGAATGTCTCAATCTCAGTATTGAGTCCACCTTTTGGAATGTGAGACATGGACAGTCTCTGTCACCTTTATTCTCAATCTCCAATAAGTTTCCTCCTTAGCAGAGTCTAGGTTCCACATCTGACTATCTCCAACCAGAGTCAGCCTTAATCTTGGGCTTTAAAAAAGAAGTCTAAAACACTCCTTTAAATCAAAACCCCTGGAAAGGGTTAGCCTCCATCAATTCCCTCATTTCATAAAAGTCTCTGGAAAGGGTTAACTTCCACATCAATCTTTCAAAGTCAAAACCCCTGGAAAGGGTTAGCCTCCATAATCAATCCTTCAAATCCAAATTCCCTAGAAAGGGTTAGCTTCCAAATCATCTCTCAAACCTTCAAAACTCCTTAGTAGAGTCGACCCAGGGTCAGTATCAATCACTCAAACAAAATCCCCGGTAGAGTCAATCTTCAAACCTGGGTCTTTCATTCATCAATCCCTGCTTAACAAGAGCACAATCCTCAGAAGGGTCAACCTTTAGTCTCTAAACAACAGATTAATCCTCAATTGAGTCAAAAGATCCCATACTGGTAGATCTTTTCCCCATTAAGATTCAGCCTCAACCTTGGGCTTTGTACAAGGCTGATACTCCCCTTTAAGTCAAAAACCCTCCCCATAGGTGTTTCCCCATCCAGAGTCAGCCACAACCTTAGGCTTTGTACAAGGAAGATAATAGAGTCTCCACAGTGAGTCCTTCCCCATCAAGTAGCCACAACCTTGGGCTTTGTACAAGGCAGATAAACATCATTTCCTGTGTCAAAAGATTCCTAACCTTTAGGATCTTTTCCCTAGGGAGTCAGCCACAACTTTGGGCTTTGTACAAGGCACATAAAATAGAGTCATTCATAGTCTCCTACTCTGTTTCCTCAGCAGTCAGCCACAACCTTGGGCTTCATACAAGGAAGAAAATAGAGTCTCTCCAATTAGAGTCAGCCTCAATTATAGGCTTCATACAGAACACAAATTTCCTCAATCAAAAGTCAATTCCCAGTGGAGTCATCTCCCAGAGTCAATAAAAACCTTTTAAGCCTCAAGCTTGGGCCTCATACAAGCTAGTCAAGTTCAAATCTTTTATACAGTAGATAGACATGACTTATCTCTATAGAGAGATATTTCTCCTATTTCACCACACTCAAACAAACAAACAAACATTTCAATTTCAAACATTCTCCCATTTAGGACTCTGAAAGCCATGCTCTGGCACATCCCCAGACTTGTACAACTTTTCCTAATTTGGTCGAGAATCTTTCATTCAAGCGACACACGACTGGTATACTTGCACACAACCAAGTAAGGTCCCTCTCTTATGAAACAAACTCAGCTTTTCTGTCATTTAAAATGTTTGTGGTGAAATAGTAGAAATACCTCTCTGTAAAGATGACTTCATGTCTCTTTACTGTAAACAGAGATTTAATTTCAAACCTTCAACCTTGAGCTTCAAGCAAGGCACCAAAAAAATAAATTCATTTCCCTAATTAGTTCCCCGAACTACAAAAAGCTCTGACTTCCATTAGGGATATGTAGGCATGAGATTCACAAGGAATCTCAGCGAGCTAATCAAAAACCAAAAATAGTCAGTTCATCTGTCTTTCAATTCAATTCTCTCTCCTAACACAATGGAGAAACTTTCCCAATCAAGCAGCAATACAAACACATAGAATTGTGACCAGATTTCCCCAGGTAGATGGCAATTTTCAGAAACCCCAAATCGTAGAAAAACAGCATTCTGCACATTCCAAACTCATTCAATTCATGCCAGTACGAACTTAAGGAAATGGCATGCACATACAACACGAAATACCCATCATAATACACCAATTACGCATCAATTGAGACCATAACAACACAAACATCATGGATTCAAACATAGGGGATCAAACATCATACAATTTGACTCAATCCCTAAATCTATCATATGACTCAATCGACCTGAATTCTACACCTATTCAGTATTATCAACCCCTAACCCGATAATAGATGCTAATCAGATAAGTCCCCCCTTACCTTAGCCAAATTCTTGAATGGGTCTTCTTCCTCTTTGGTTCTACTTCACGTTCTTCAGTTCTCCCTCTTCTCACAACTTCTTGTTTTCACGTTCTAATTTCTTTCCCCTCTAGTTTTCCTTATTTTATGAGACATAAAATAAATTAGTAATGGGCTCCTTCACAATTACACCCCACCTTACTAATTCCACTACATGGCCCAATAACTTAACATTTTATAATTTTCCACATAATTCAATAAAATGCTAATTTCCAATAATTAATTTAAAATTTAATTAAATTAATTAAATAAGAATTTTCGGGATGTTACATCTCTCCCACACTAAGAGAGTTTTCGTCCTCGAAAACATACCTCAAGCAAAGAGTTCCGGATAGGAATATTTCATTTGGCTTTCTAACTCGCAGGTGACGTTCCATCAGTCGGTCCTCCCCATGCTACTCTGACCAAAGCTATTTCCTTACCACGCAACTGCTTCAGTTTCCAATCTTCAATCCCCACAGGTAAAGCTTCAACGGTCAAGTTATCTTTCACTTGTACATCATCTACTTGAATCACATGGGATGGATCCGCAACGTACTTCCTCAACTGCGATACATGAAATACGTCGTGCAATTTTGCAAGCATCGGCGGCAAAGCAATGCAATAAGCTACTTCTCCCACTTTTTCAGAAATCTGAAACGGTCCAATAAATCGCTGAGTTAACTTCTTTGACTTCAAAGCTCGACCAATACCTTTCATAGGAGTAACTCTCATAAACACATGATCTCCCTCTTGAAACTCAAGTGTTTTCCTCCTTTGGTCATGATAACTCTTCTGACGACTCTGAGAAGCTTTCATCTTCTCTTGATCATCTTAATCTTTTTCGTAGTCTGTTGTACAATTTCTGGTCCAATCACAGCACTCTCACCAAATTCATACCAACATAATAGAGTTCGACATCTCCGACCATACAACGCCTCAAACGGAGCCATACCAATACTCAAATGAAAACTGTTATTGTAGGTAAACTCAATCATAGGCAGATAACTATCCCAAGCACCTCCCTTTACCAGCACACAAGCATGCAACAAATCTTCCAATGACTGAATTGTCCTCTCAGTCTGTCCATCCGTCTGCGGATGATAAGCAGAACTTAATCTCAACTTAGTACCCAAAGCCTTCTGTAAACCTTTCCAAAATCTCGAAGTAAATCTCGGATCTATGTCAGACAAAATACTCGAAGGAATACCATGTAGACTAACTATCTTCTCGATGTATAACTGAGCCAGCTTCTCCATCGAATAATCCATTCTCACTGGTATAAAATGTGCAGACTCCGTCAACCTGTCCACAACAACCTAGATAGCTTCACAATTCTTAACCGTTCTCGGTAACCCAGAAACAAAATCCATTGATATGCTATCCCAGATCCACTCAGGAATAAACATCGTTTGCATAAACCTGGATGGCTTCTGATGCTCAATTTTTGACTTCTGACACGTAAAACAAGAATACACAAACTCAGCAATTTCTTTCTTCATTCCAGGCCACCAAAACAGCTTCCTCAAATCATGATACATCTTGGTAGCACCAGGATGAATACTTAAGCCACTACGGTGTCCTTCATCTAAAATACTTTTTCGAAGTTCAGCAACATCAGGAACCCAAACTCTGTCTCCAAACCTCAATATACCATTCTCGTCAACTCTGAATTCACCGCCCTTGCCTTGGTTAATCAAAGTTAAAAAGGTTGCAAACATAAGAAGGTTTTTTAAAAAGGGTGAAGATTTTGAAAATTAAAGAAGGGGAGGAGATGAAGAGGCTATCCTATTGCGTAGAATAAAAGCTAAGGAAAAGAGCGGTCTAACCGAAATAAGAAGCCAACACTTGACATTATGAGTCTAGGTAGATTTCCCATCTTTTGGACTTATCAATACTAAACCAACACATTACCACTTGGGGATCCAGATGAACTTATTATCTTAGCACCACTTCGCATTAAGCACATTAAAATTCTAACGAAAATCGGACAGAGTAACGGCTGTTTTCGGGTAAAATCCTTATATCAATGCCTTAGACTTAACCATCAAGGACTTTCAAGGAAATACCTGCATACACAAACCGACAACAATCCAATGCCAGACAGACAGAATAACAACAGAGTAACAATAGAATAAGGGTCCAGAGGTACTAAGTCCATAAGTCAAAATCTCCAAAACGCTCGGGATAGTAACCAATAGTCCAAAAGAGAGCCTTCAGTGTTTTTTAGATTTTTGTTGTTTATTAGTGTTTTAGCATAAAAGTAAAGTATGGTCCAAGTGGACAAAAAGAAAATAGCGGAAACATAAACAATACGTCCAAATTGACAAAGAAAAAATAGCGGAATAGAAACGTGATGAAATAATAAAGTAAAGCATAAAGCAAAATATAAGTAGCAATATAATAAATTGCGGAAATTAAAGTCAATTGTTACATGTTAAAGATAACCATCTTGAAGCTTGTCAAGTATGTTATCAAAGTTAGTAAGAAAGATCGATGGTGAGTGAAGGATGTTCTTGGATTTAAATTCAATAGAAATTTATCAGAAGCTTGATAAAATCATAGCGGCCACACGATAAACCTCCATAAGTCTTAAATCAACCACATACAATTCTCTTCCATATTTGATCTTTTTTATTCAATCACTTAATTTTGCGGATTTGGATTCTCATCCTATCGACGCCTTAAGTCCATTGAAATTAGAGAGAAATTAGGCCTCTAACTTGTGATTCAAAGAAAATATCAAAAGAATGGAGTAGAAGATGAGTTAGAACCAAAAACAAGTTAAAAAAGGACAAAAAATACATTCTGCTCAGATGTAAATCAATTTGCACAGAGTGTAAGTCGATTTGCATAACTCTGTTTTCAAATTTGCGCAGTTTTCTAGCTATGTAAATCGATTTGCACCAGATGTAAATTGATTTGCACAACACAGTTTTAAAAAAAAAACAGCAAATAAAGAGAAGAAAACTTGTTTAAACATAAAGCCAAACACCTTGTGATCTTGGATCAATTTGTGAACGAAAATGTATCAAGTAAGCAAGCAAAACTCAGCAATGTAGCACCAAAGGTGCATCAAACATAAACAACAATGGATCACATCTTGGATTATGGAAAGGATCTAGAATTTTACCAAATCTTTCACAAAATTTGAATCTTCTTCAATAACACACAACCACAAGCCTTGATCTCTCACAATTGATGAAGAGAGTGATGTTTGGATGGAGGTTTAGCTCTAAATTAGTGAAGTTCAAGATGTGACTCAGTAATTTTTATGGAAGAAGAAGAGAGCTTTGAGTGAGGGGTTTGGAAGAGATGAGGAGAGAAAGAGCAAGAGTTTTCTTGGCTATCAAAGCTTGAAAAATGAAGAGGGGAATGCCTCAATTTATAGGACCTAGGCTTGGGAATTTTTGTGGTTTGGAGTTAGGATTGGAAAATAGAATAAGGCTTGGGAGATGGATTTGGAGCCAAAAAGAGATCCAAATCTTGATGCAATCACATGAGGGTTTATGATCAAATGATGTAGGTAATCAAATACAAGAGCTAAGTCATGCTTCCCATGCTTGCAAATGATGTCAACACTTTCAAAAGCTGAAATTTGCCTTCATTTTTCCAAATTCGCACTGGTGCAATCGATTTACACTTTATGTAAATCTATTTACATTGCTGAAAAAGGCAAAATCTGGGGCAAAAACAGTTATGTAAATCGATTTGCACATTATGCAAATCGATTTGCACTGATGGCAGAAGCAAAATCTGGGCAAAATCAGTTGTGTAAATCGATTTACACCTTATGCAAATCGATTTGCACAGTGAAGCTGTTGAAAAAAGCCCTTTTTGAAGGATACTTTGACTTGGTACCTATAAAACACAAACATACAAAAGCACAAGGCAATATTTTCGGTATTTTGGTTAGTAAAACAACATATACAAGAAAAACATTGGCGCTTGATGATTCCTTTGCAGATGAATTGTACACAACATCACAAGTAGAGTTCTAAGTCGAAACTTATTGATTGATGATTGATATGCAAATGATGTGTGATCTTAGGGTCAAAAATTGGGGTATGACACACGCAACAAATCTTCCAACGACTGAATTGTCCTCTCAGTCTGTCCATCCGTCTGCGGATTATAAGCATAACACAATCTCAGCTTAGTGCTCAAAGCCTTCTGTAAACCTTCCCAAAATCTCGACGTAAATCTCGGATCTCTGTCAGACACAATACTCGAAGAAATACCATGTAGACTAACTATCTTCTCGATGTATAACTAAGCCAACTTCTCCATCGAATAATCCATTCTCACTGGTATAAAATGTGCAGACTTCGTCAACCTGTCCACAACAACCTAGATAGCTTCACAATTCTTAACCGTTCTCGGTAACCCAGAAACAAAATCCATTGATATGCTATCCCACTTCCACTCAGGAATAAACATCGATTACATAAACCTGGATGGCTTCTGATGCTCAATTTTTGACTTCTGACACGTCAAACAAGAATACACAAACTCAGCAATTTCTTTCTTCATTCCAGGCGACCAAAACAGCTTCCTCAAATCATGATACATCTTGGTAGCACCAGGATGAATACTTAATCCACTACGGTGTCCTTCTTCTAAAATACTTTTTCGAAGTTCAGCAACATCAGGAACACAAACTCTGTCTCCAAACCTCAATATACCATTCTCGTCAACTCTGAATTCACCGCCCTTGCCTTGGTTAATCAAAGTCAATTTATCGATCAATTCGACATCAACTTTCTGACCCTCTCTGATCTCTTCAAGAATACCGCTGGTCAGCTTCAGCTTACCCAATTTAACACTAGTAGGAGTACCCTCACGTACCAAACTCAAGTCTCTGAATTGTTCAATCAAGTCCAATTCCTTCACCATTAGCATAGACATATGTAAAGTCTTCCTACTCAATGCATCAGCGACTACGTTTGCCTTACCAGGATGGTAATTCAAACCAAAATCATAGTCTTTGAGGAATTCTAGCCACCTTCTCTGCCTCATATTCAGCTCTTTCTGATCGAAGAGATACTTCAGACTCTTATGATCACTAAACACCTCGAATCTCGAACCATACAAATAATGTCGCCACAGCTTCAAAACAAAAACCACAGTTGCCAACTCTAAATCATGAGTCGGTTAATTCCTTTCGTGCACTTTGAGCTGTCTTGACGCATACGCGACTACTTGTTGATTCTACATCAGTACACCACCTAAACCCATCAATGAAGCATCACAATAAACAACAAAGGATTCTGTCGAATTCGGCAAAATCAATATCGGAGCACTTGTCAGCCTCTTCTTCAATTCTTGGAATCCTTCTTCACACTTTACATCCCAAATAAAAGCCTGACCCTTCCTAGTCAACTAAGTTAACAGCAATGCTAACTTGGAAAAGCCCTCTATAAACTTCCCGTAGTAACCTGCAAGACCAAGAAAACTACGAATTTCCGACATCGACTTCGGAGCATCCCACTGAGATACCGCTTCTATCTTCGTAGGATCAACAGCGATACCATTCTTAGAAATCACATGTCCAAGAAAACTAACTTCATTCAACCAAAATTCACATTTTGATAATTTGGCGAAAAGTTTCTTCTCTTTCAGCAATTCTAACACAGTTCTGAGATGTTCCGCGTGTTCTTCTTTGCTCTTGGAGTATACCAAAATATCGTCTATAAATACTACCACAAATTTATCCAGATAAGGATGGAAAAGCCTATTCATATACTCTATAAAAACACCAGGTGCATTTGTAACTCCAAACGGCATCACTGAATACTCGTAATGCCCATACCTTGTTCTAAATGCCATTTTCTGAATATCATCATCCTTCACTCGAATTTGGTGATATCCAGACCTCAGATCAATTTTATTGAACACACAAGCTCCAACCAGCTGGTCCATCAAGTCATCAATCCTCGGCAATGGATACCGATTCTTGATAGTAACCTTGTTTAGTTGTCGGTAATCTACACACAATCTCATAGAACCCTATTTCTTCTTTACCAACAATACCGGCGCACTCCACGGAGAAACACTTGGACGAATGAACTTCTTCTTAAGTAGCTCTTCCAGTTGTTTCTTCAGCTCGGCCAACTCTGACGGTGACATACGATATGGTGCCATCGACATTGGACTAGTTCCCGGAATCAATTCAATAGAAAACTCTACTTCTCTTTCAGGTGGTAACTCATTCACATCTTCAGGAAAAACTTCCGAAAACTCACATACTATCGGTAATTCAGTACGTATTACCTTCTCCTTTAGGTACATCATTGCGAACAACATGAACACCGTCGCACCGTCCTCAATGGCTTCTTTCACTTGCCTAGCTATCATGTTCAGATCATCAGCATCAACAGCTTTAGGAAATATTACCGTCTTTGAAAAACAGTTGATATGAACACGGTTGAATTCCAACCAGTTCATTCCCAAGATGACATCAAGTTGTTTCAATGGAAGACACACTAAGTCCATTCCAAACTCTCTACCAAAAACATCAACAGGACAATTCAAACAAGCAGATGAAGTAGTTACTGAACCCGACGCAGGAGTATCAATAACCATGCTTCCATTTATTTCAGATATCTCTAAATTCAGCCTCTTAGCGCAATCCAAAGAAATAAAAGAGTGAGTTGCTCCAGTATCTATAATTGCAACTAAAGGTGTGCCATGAATAAAACACGTACCTTTAATGAGTCTATCTTCTCGAGTAGTCTCTGACCCAGAAAAAGCAAAAACCTTTCCTCCCGCTCGGTTCTTCTTCGGTTTAGGACATTGTGGGCTAATGTGACCTTCTTCACCACAATTGTAACAAGTCACGACCTTCTTCTTACAATCATCGGCAACATGACCCACTTCTTCACACTTGAAGCACTTTTTCTGGTTCAGCTTGCATTCATTCCTACGGTGCCAGCCTCACCACAGTTGTAGCACCTGACAAAAGCATTGGAGTCTCCCCCACTAGGCTTCTTCCAACCACCAATCTTTGGATTACCTCTACCATACAGTTTACCTTTATTAATAGGCTTCTTCCCCTTTCTGTCAACTAACTCGTGAGAGTGAGATGACTTCAGCTCAAGGTTATCTTCCTCTAAGATCCTACTACAGTCCACCAAGTCAACAAATCTCCGAATCCTCTGATATCTGATACCTTGCTTAATCTCATCACGGAGACCGTTCTCAAACTTGATGCATTTTGAGAATTCACTAGCTTCATCATTGTTGTAGTGAACGTAGTACTTCGCCAACTCGACAAACTTCGAAGCATACTCTGGTACCGTCATACTACCTTGAACCAGCTCCAGAAATTCAATTTCCATTCGACCTCATACGTCCTTAGGGAAGTACCTTCTCAAAAATTCTCCCTTGAACACAACCCAAGAAATATCCACACCATCATCCTCCAGTTCAGCTCTGGTCGCCATCCACCAGTCATCAGCTTCTTCGGACAGCATATGTGTACCGTACCTCACTTTCAGATTTTCAGCATAATCGATGACTCTGAAAAATCCGTTCGATCTCCTTCAGCCACTTTTGAGCACCTTCAAGATCATGCGTACCCTTGAACAACCGAGGGTTGTTCCTCTGAAAATTCCCCAGTTGCCTATCAACACTAATCCCTGCTCCTCCGGCATTTCCTCCCAGCACACCAGCAATCATGCCCAGAGCCTCAGCGATTGCATCATCATTTCTTTCACCTCTTCCAGCCATTGCTCTGCTTAAATCACAACCAATTTAATCAGAACAAAAGTATTGACAAGTTAACTCGCACTAGTCGCATACACAAGAAAGACTGTCACTAAGACTCTGGTCATATCGACCGACTATGCTCTGATACCACTATTGTAACACCCCTTACTAACCCCGCAGAAATTAAATAAGTTTATTCAGAGTACATGAAAATAAGGGTACTACAATTCAAAATTAAATAAAACATCGTTCAGTTATGTCATGCATTCACTGAGGCAATCATCATCAATTAAAAACATTTCATGTTAACCCAGCGGAATCAAATCATACAGAATAAGTTTAACATCTATAAAACTTATCCTCCAAAATATCAAAACATAACCAGAGTTATAAACCATAAACTCTAAACATCCCGTCCCCAGTGTTACAAATATCAGAGCATGACACCTGACGCTATCTAAATAACTAACTCATGAGCTAATCCTCACCGAGTCGAACAGCCGCTATCCTCAATCTGAAAATGACAACATGTAAGGTGAGTCTCATCATAATTAACAAATGTTATAAGGCTATAAATCAATAACACATCATAGTTGTTTCATTCACCCAATTGTTTCATAACAGACATTCAAACGAGTTTTATCATCACAAAACAATCAACCAACACATCATTAATAATTATAACATTGGAATACATCCAATCATGTTATAAAAGTATGCATATGTATGAACTGACACTATGCATGTTGTACCAACATCTTCAAATGGGAATAACCCATGACCGATCCAACATCATCAAGATACGGCCCTGCCAGCACATATTCCACACAATGGGAATCATGCCCTTTACTGATCAAACACATCATCATGGATACAACATCATCAATGAATATGAATGAATGCAAACATACATGAACATACTTATACCATCGTCAAGTCTAATGAGTAACATCATCACATACTCATTTCGTCATAATCATCATCATCATCATCATCATCAAGCATGTTTATATATATATGCATCATTCAATCACAATCACATCATTAATCATCAAATAGATTATTTTATAAGGTTCGTTTAGCTCGAAACGGCACACAAAACGGACCAACAGTCCAAAAGTTATACTTCTTTAAACTTTTAAAAAATGGTCTGTCGCTAACAGCACGCGGCGCCAACCTTGGTTCGCGGCGCGAACTAAGCGTCTCAAAACTCCTTGACCCTCTGCCAAGTACTTCGCGGCGCAAACGTGTGCTCGCGGCGCGAAACTCCTTGACCCTCTGCCAAGTACTTCGCGGCGCAACCATGTGCTCACGGCGCGTACTAAATACATCAAAACTTCCTGGATTTCAGCCAAGCAGTTCGCGGCGCCAACCCTGGGACGCGGCGCGAACTGGAGATTTTTTGAAACCCTAAATCGCAGAAAAACAGCATTCTACACATTCCAAACTCATTCAATTCATGCCAGTACGAACTTAAGGAAATGGCATGCACATACAACACGAAATACACATCATAATACACCAATTACGCATCAATTGAGACCATAACAACACAAACATCATGAATTAAAACATAGGGGATCAAACATCATACAGTTTGACTCAATCCCTAAATCTATCATATGACTCAATCGACCCGAATTCTACACCTATTCAGTATTATCAACCCCTAACCCGATAATAGATGCTAATCAGATAAGTCCCCCTTACCTTAGCCAAATTCTTGAATGGGTCTTCTTCCTCTTTGGTTCTCCTTCACATTCTCCAGTTCTCCCTCTTCTCACAACTTTTTGTTTTCATGTTCTAATTTCTTTCCCCTCTTGTTTTCCTTATTCTATGAAACATAAAATAAATTAGTAATGGGCTACTTCACAATTACACCCCCACCTTACTAATTCCACTACATGGCCCAATAACTTAACATTTTATAATTTTCCACATAATTCGATAAAATGCTAATTTCCAATAATTAATTTAAAATTTAATTAAATTAATTAAATAAGAATTTTCGGGATGTTACAGAGGTTACCTTAAAGGTGTGTGGGTGCAACAATCATGTGATTATGTTCACATATTTAATGTTTTGAATTAAGTGAGTTATGTTCAATTATAGTCTTGACACTCCCTATTTTACTAACCACGCAGATAATAAACAGAAAAATAAGCAGTTATAATATGCGGAAAATAAAGAGCAAAAAAAGTAAATCCTAATTACTATTACAATTAAACGAATGAGCGACCTATACACCTTCTAGAATTTTAAATGACAGAAAATTAAATAATTGAATAAAAGGCAAAAAAATTAAATAAAAGCAAATTAAATAAAAGCCAGAAAATTAGAGGGAAAAATTAAACAGAGGCATTCGAAAATCAATGGAATATGAGATGAGAGGAGAAATTGCGCCTTGAAAGAAAATAAGAGTTAGAGGTTTTTATGGTGATAAATTCTAAATCTTGAGGGTTAGTGAACAAACCTAAAAATAAATTAATGGTAAAAATTGAACTAAAACCTACAAATACTTAGTCTAAAATTAATGATAAAAATTTTGCCCAAAATTAATTATTATCCTAAAAATGAAAACGGACAACATTTACCTAAGGGAGAAAACCTAGGGTGAAAACCTGACGGTTAAAAACCTTATGGCTAAGTTAGTAGACAACACCTACCGGTAACAAACCTAATGGTTTCTATAGTTTTTTGATTAAAGGCTAAATTTGATTCTAAATTATTATAAACCTAAAATAAAAAATCAAATTTTAAATACTATTAAAAATCTAAATCTAATTTTTGTATTTTTAATGATAAAAACAACCCATTAGTTAAGACAACTAATCCTAATAAAATTAAATTAGTGAAAAAAAATAAAGATTAAAACCTAAACCTATTATTTTTATGATGATTTGTGGTTGGTGGTTAATTAATTAATTAATCCTAGGTTAGTTAATTAAATGAGAAAAAGAGAAAAAAAGAAATAATAAAACAAAGTAAGAAATCATAAGAAAGAAAAAGAAGAAAAAAAATGAGTGCAGGCCTGATTCGAACCCTGGTTTCACTGGTAACGGACCTTCCTCCTTTGCCAATTGAGCTGTGTACATTAACTGATAATAGATCGCGTTCGTTGGAAGATGATTGATGAACTTCCCTGAAGGTTTCCAAAGCAAACCCAGTGGCGGGACCCACTCACTCATTGACCTGCGAATCCAAAGAAAACAAACTGCCACGCATGCTGGTCCATTATCCAAAACGTTGACTGGGCCCATAATATTTTAAATGAACCAGTCAGAACTTCTAAACATGACACGCCATCATGGTCAAAAGATCAAGTCATCGGGCCACCGGAGCTGTACAACTCCGGTCATCTTCTCTGAGGAGCTTATCACTACACCTGCAAAAACAACACCAATGAACGGGATCTAAGACCATACCCCCTAATTTGAGGGCTACGAATCTATTAGTGGCCTCGGTTTATCCTAAAAGTGCCTGTATCAATGGGTTTGAAGGTTACAAATCATCATGACCCTTCCATGGCATAACACGATGTATGCCTTAAAGCTCACATGTAACACGTTGTATTTGTCCTAAACAACATCCTGAACATGAACAAACGCATCAAACATATAAATAATGCATGGATAGTAAGAAAAAAAATTCAAAAAAACCTTTACCCCAACCGGCCAAGTTAGATGGAGTGATTCTGAGATGTTTTAGGATGGTATAAAGGGATGGATCGGTTCCTGGAACACTTAGGAGTTTGAATTAAGGCATGAAACAGATTGAGAGCGACTGTAAAAGAAATTCTCTTGTGCCCTAGTTCTTTGACAAACTTTGGAAGTTTTGAATCCTTTCCTTTTGACCAATTTTCCTCCCCTAATAGCATGAACGAGTTTTATATATATAGGGCCCTTAATTAGGTCAAGAATTGTGTACAAATAAGTTGTGTTCAATGTGAAAAATATTTGATTTTCAATCCTTCAAAATTTGCATCCGAAACTTCCACTTTTATATCAATCTCATTCCAATCCTATATTTTGATTTTGACCTTTATTAATGAGTATCTTGGACCTCAAAAATGCTGAATAAAAAGCCTTGCACGTATTGATTTGATTTTGCATTTTATTTTAATTAAAATTGAATTTAATTGAATTAATCCAAAAATAATTAAAATAAATAAAGAGGTGGCATGCCATTGGGCTTTAGAGACTCTAGGATACTTTATAAATAAGTTTGAATCAAAGAAATATAGGCCCATGAGCCAAAAATGCAATTTCCATCACTTAGGGTTTCAAGCTTTTCTCAAAGATTAGCCAACTTCTACCAAACATATCTCTCTCAATTTTATCATATAAATGTGTTATATAACTTTTTGGAAAGCCCAAGATGTCCTCTACCAGCCACTTTGGAACCTTTTTTGCATTTGAAGATTTTATCTTGATGATATAGGCTTTGACAAAAAACAGCTTTTGGTTGACTTTCAAAAGGACATGTAATATTTTGGCTCATAGCTCTCAAGTGAAGAATTTTTTGCCTTGGCTTTAGAGAGACAAAGTTGTAGAGAATAAAATCTCCTTAAAAATGAGATTTTTTTGAGAAATTTCTGATGATCCAAGTGAAAGTTATGGCTGGTCAAAGTTCGGTTGACTTTTAGTTCAAAAACCCTAATTTAGAAACTTTAGGTTTTGTTCATTTCTGAACTTTCCTTGATGAATCATGATCAACCCTTGATCAAATGATGAATTTTACTTCAAAATGTTGATGTTGACAAAAAATTAGGAGTTTTGGTTGTATGTTGACCATAGTTCACTTTTGGGTCAAACTAGTCGACTGTTGACTTTTGGAGCATTTGACTGAGCAATCTTGTGAATCAAAGCTTGAAAATTGGCATGAGAATACTTTGAAGCATATGAGAGGCCATGAAGTCCATTTGAGGTGTCAGAACCTGATTTTACTTTGAGAGAAGCAAAACCCTAGTTGTGGGTTGATTGCTTAGGAGAGAGATAGTCAGGCTTATTTCTTAGTGCTTGAGCCAAAATATTTTAAAATATGATGGGCAAATTTTGGGGTATGACACCCAGCAACGGGATTAGCTGGAGCTGTGTATGGAGGTAGTAGAGTTATCAGACTCCGATCGAGCAGGTGTTGCAAAGCTTGAGACAATGACATGTGTAGTGGAGTAAATGACCTTTTAGGTTTGGATTTCCAAGTACGTTGGCCACCCTGTTGTTTACGCTGATCTTTTTGTTGTTGCATTGGCGCCTGACTAGAGACCAGGACTTCCCCAACAGTGTTAGATTCATTCTTCCCATTGTATGGCTTTTTTACAGCACCAGGAGAAATAGTCACCTGAATTTTTCTGCTTCGGACACCCATTTTCAACATGTTCCCCAATTAATATGAGGTCGGTGAAACCAGATGAGGAGCTTCCAATTAGGTGGCTATAGAAAACGCCAGTCAGTGTGCTCATAAACATATCAACTAACTCTCGGTCAGCCAGAAGAGGTTGGACTCTCCCTGCCATGTCTCCATTTTTTAGCGTACTCTTTGAAGCTTTCTTTAGGTCCTAGGACATGCTTTCTAGTTGCATATGGGTTGGCGCGAGGTCAGCGTTGTACTGATATTGCCTGTAGAAAGAAGCAGCCAAGTCTTCCCAGGTATGAATGTTGGTACCTTTAAGTTGATAGTACCATTCTAGTTGCGTTCCTGACAGGCCTTCTTGAAAGAAATGAATCCACAGTTTCTTATCAGCACTGTGAGGTTGAAACTTTCTCACATATGACCTCAAATGCAGCTTGGGACAAGAAACTCCATCGTATTTAGAAAATGCTGGAGTTTTGAGTTTGGGAGGGATGACAACCCCTGAGATGAGTCCCAATTCTTTAAAATCCAATCCAGGTACTTTCTGAACTTCCATGGCTTTCATACGCCCTTCTAGCAACTTGTATTTGTCATCAGGATGTTCATCCTCATAGTAGTAATCCTCTTCTTTCTCAGAGGGTTTGACGGAATCATGGGTACTTTTCACATCAATCTCGATGCTATCATCATCATGCTTATTGTCGTCCTCTTTAGAAACCTTAACATCAATCTCAGAATCTTCTCCCTATGTTAAGGACACCAACAGATCTTCTGGAGTTTTTCTCCATCTTGGCCAGGAGTGCTTTCAGCTCGTCTTGCTCCTTGGACAAATTCAAAATCAAAGCTTGGAACTGGGCATTCTGAAATTTTTGCTATGCGATGTTATGATATGCATATGAAATTTTTTCAAGGATCCTTAAGGAACTTAGTTTGCGACATTGAAATGTAGTTGCAGCTTTGTTGAAGAACTTTCATTTTTGGATGTCCTTCTTATGAGAAACAAGCTCACCATATCTAGTGGGTCATAGCCTTTGATTCAGGATACTTGTACTTCTGAAATTGAAGGTATATGGCTAGAGGAAAATAAATCCTCTTGCCCCTTGATAGGTACTGTGCCTCTGAACTAGAAGACATGTGGCTAGAGGAAAATAAATCCTCTTGCCCTTGATAGGAATTCAGTCCTTTCTAATTAGCACCTGAAATTGTGTGCCCTAAGTTCCTAGGACCCTTGAACATGCTATGTTATGATGTCATGATGTCATGCAAATTTTATGCATTTAGGAAAAGCACAAGGTAGTAGGGACAAACAAGTCCTACAAGCAAATCCTGCAAGGAAATCAAAGGGTTAGCAGCACGCACAAGCAAGTCACAGAAGTGTCCTTAGGCTTAAAGGTTTGCATGGAGTCTGACCAAGTGACTACCCTTCCCTAATAGGTACTTCTAAGGATAAGTGTGAATTTACTAACGGGTTCTAAAAAGTTACTCAGAATGGTCAGTCCCTCTAAAGCACCCTCGGACATGATACATACATACCATGGAATGATACTTTAAGAAAGAACCTCTCAGAGTTGTAGTATCACGTAGCGACTATGTCCCTCAACATACATCAAGGGTAGTTTCCCTACTACGTTTCTAAAGGCCAAGATGGGTTAATGGGTAACTAAAGGTCCTTAGGCTCCGACTCACCCAAGGTACATACATAAACCTCCCTTATACAAGAGAAGTGTGCATATAAAAATGGAGGCCTAACTTAAGTGTGAACTCTAATATTGACTCATCTCTCACATACATGAGAAAGGTCTCCATGACTATTACACTTCCTATCTTAAGGTGCACTCTAATCCGGGTATAGGATTCATCTTCCATTCAATGCCCAAACACCCTTGAAAAGTAAATAAATCAAAACAAACAAATGATAATTGATCTAAGCTCTAAAGTAACCCCTCTTTAAAAACTATCCCCAGCAGAGTCGCCAGTTCTATAACATGGTGGGAGAACTGACTATTTAAAATGTTGCGGATAGCAAGAGTCGCCTCCGACTTTTATTTTATCAAATTAGGAAAGGCAAAAAGAACAGGAAATACCTTTGAAAGAGATTGAGTTCGGGGGGGGGGGGAAGGTTATACAAAGGGAAGGTACGAGCACCCTTTGTATCCATGGTTATGCATGAGCTCTTACTTGCTTAGCTCACTTGTTTTTGTTTGAAATGTTTGAAAGAGTGTAGTGTGTGTTTAGAAAAACAATTTACTTTTGAAAATGTCTAAAAAGACATTGTTAAAAAACGGGGGTGTGAAAAACATTTAATTTGTTGTGAGCAAGCACTTAAGAGTTACCTACCCTAAGTTCGTGAGGTATTTCCTATTCTAAAGACTTTCCTTGAGCGATAGTACTATCCATACCATATAAGGGCAGGTAGTCCTATACATTGGATGTAAATGGTCATTGAGGGTCATCGCATAGTCATCGAAGGAAACATGTGAGGATACCTTAGCATTTCGAAGGGACTATCATCATTTATTCTAGGCAACTCGAGGGACGAGATCATTTTATCGTAAGCAACTCGAAGAGACTATGATCTTTATTCCGAAGGGACTATGATGATTTTGAATCGTAGGCAGCATATGCTAAGGTTGTTAGAACAAGATTTGTTCTGATCAATATTCTTGTTTTGATGATAACAATATATATGAATTTTGTATAAGACAGTGTGGTACTCTATGTAGCAACCTGCCCTAAAATTGAAGGTTTTAGAGTCGCCACCTATTCTGAAGGGCGAATAGGAAACCCTACGCAGATACGAGATTCGGGGTAAGTTATTATAATCAGGTTGAGGGAAGGTATTAGGCACCCTCAACCCTTTCCTAAGGTTGCATTACAGAATAAAAGTTTATGGCACAATTACTGAGGTTTATAGCTAAGGAGGTGAAAAGGGTATAAATTGAAATTTAGAGATGAATTGAAATTATAGGGGGGAGACTCGCCTTGTTACCAAGTGCCTACGTACCTCCTTATGGAGGATCAGAGTCAACGTAGTTCGGGCACAAGGTTGTACGCCTTAGGATTGAATTTGTGGTTTGAAATTGATTAAAGGCTTTTTGAGTGGCCTATTCGCAGTTTTGAATTTGATTTGAAAGATGAAAGTGTTTTGAGGTTTGGAATACAACCCTGATTTGATTTGGCACCGTTAGATGCGGTGACCAATAGATTTGGTCAGTATAGCTAACGGATTAAGAGGCATTGCTGGTTGCTCAGATCGATAGATTGATCATCACGGGCCGCAAATTGAATGTGTTTTAGATTTATAATTAAGTTTTATCTCTCGTCTAATGCAACTAATAGGTTTAGTCGGGTCGAGGAGAGAATTGATTTAGAGTTAATAAATTAATAAATAAAAAATATATGTTTCTCGTCTAGTGCGACTAATGGGTTTAGTCGGTTCGAGGAGAAAATTAAATTAAATTATCAACGAGGTGCGAAACAATTAAACAATTAATCTTTATCAAAATTAATTTAAATAATTTTTATTTTTAAATTACAAGGGGTGTATTTTGTTAAAAGGTAATAATTCTGGGGTGTGTTAATAGCAAAGGCTGAGTCCATTAAGTTTTCCTAGCGCAGGGGGTACGTTTTATTAAGTGTTAGTAATTTTTAGGGGGTGTAATTAGCGATGGGGCCTGGTCCATCAGAATTAGGGACTCAGTTGATCATGTGTAGGCAGGCGCATGGTATTTGGGTGGGGTATAGGAATTCAAGCCCTGGATCTAGATCTAACGGCCTGCATGTAGCCTGGGAATGAGGGAGTATGGGGGAACCACGCACTGGATCATGTCCGAGTGCGTCAACAGACGGCCATAGATTGGCCACGTGTAGATCATCCCACGGTAAAGGACCAATTAACCACCAAAACCTCACTCTCCTCTCTCATTTTTCAGATCTCTCTCTCTCTCCTCGTTTCTCTCTTCCTTTCAATCCTCCCTTCGTTCTCTCAACCTCTCTCAGAACATTACCCAGAAAACCAAGAACAAGACCGCCCCCATTGCCGTGAACCACCCTA